>NW_026558034.1:0-50660 GCF_026930045.1 Uloborus diversus | reverse complement strand
AACATTGTCAAGCAGAATATTTTTACTATACAAATTGATCTCATTTTTAGTAAAGTTATTGACTTTAAGTTTTAAAACATACAAGTTTAAACAAAATTTTACGAATTAGGTTAGCACGCATTTTAGCTGTTTTTTACGCCTTGACGCTTTATCCCCGATTTTTAAAATCAGGACGCCCCCCCCCCTCGATTAAAAAATACCCTTTAAAACAACCCCCTAAAAGTTTCAATGCCGCAGTCTACGCTATGACCCCCCCCTCCCCCCTCGTGGGTGAGCACCCTGATATAGGGGTCTTAAGCAAAACTACGCCCACTTGTATGTAACATCGATTTTTCAAAGCCAGGACAGGGTAGCTGATTTTTAAAAGTCGCGAGAGAGGGAAGGGGCATTTACAGGGGTCCCTAACCCCACTAAATAATGGGTTTGCACAGTTGGGTTATTGGGGTATTTTGAAAACTTGCCAAAAGTCCCTTGTTTCAACCTGAATAAAAACCATTTATGACCCCTCTTGGTCATGGAGACTGGGAGGCATAGCAGAATGGGGCCCGGGCAGGTCTGGATCTGAAAAGTTTGGGCCCCTCCACACAGGCCAGCAGTGTATATTTGGAACGTTTTTAGCCTTAGTGCTATTTTTTTCAATCAATTGTTTGGACTATAGGGCCCCTTTAGGACATGCCCCTCTTCTCCCCCATCCCCCTGCACTGCGGGGTTTGCGGGTTCGTAGATCCGGGCCTGGGCCCGGTTGGAGAAAAGTGACCAGGGAAGAAAAAAATGAGTTTAAAATTTGTTTTCTTTACTGTAATAATAAAACTCAAAGTTTGTCTCTTGTCGGGATGTCTCTCTGTGACGCGCATAGCGCCTAACCCGTTCGGTCGATTTTCACGAAACTTGGCACAGAATTAGTTTGTAGCATGGGGGTGTGCACCTCGAAAAGATTTTTCGAAAATTCGATTTTGTTCTTTTTCTATTCCAATTTTAAGAACATTTTACAGAGCAAATTATACGTGGACGAGTAAATTACCAAATTATCATAACGTAGAACCGTAACATGGGCAAGCAATTAACATGTCAAATCGGGGTGAAATTCATCATCCATTAATTGTAAAAATACAGGCGAACCAAATGACTTTTTAATTTTCTACTACGGGCAAAGCCGTGTGGGTACCGCGCTAGTCATACATAAACATGACAAAACTGGAATGGGGCCGAGGCACGATCTAGTATGGAGATCCTGTAATAAATGAGAGAAGAGGGCTATCGAAGCCCTTCTAATAATAATGACCCTTTCTAAAACCAGAAGCTGAATCCACCTTTGTATAGTATATGGTTCGAGTTTGGTTTATATATTTCGTCGTCTGAGAGCAACAGCAAGATATCTTAGTATTATTTCTGGGATTAGATATCTTACTGTTGCTCTGAGGCGACGATATTCTTTATTGTTCGTGGTATTGTTTTGCATGTTATTCAAACTAATGGAGTAGTTGAAGCAGTATAAAAATATACATGAAAAATTTTACGCGTACTCTAAAATTGTAAACTGCAATAAAAATTTTACAATAATAATATTACCTTTATAGCTGAAATTTAATATCTTGTCTTTAAATGCAGTTTCCGATCGCTGCAAAAAATGGCAAATAGAATTTTCAATTACGACGAGAAAAATTGCTTTTTGGAAAATGTTTGTTTAGAATTTTGCGGAGAAATCTTGCCAATCAAATACAAGAATAAATTAACCAATCATATTTTCTCCTAGTGCAAAATAGCATGGTAAAATGTTGCCATGCATAAAAAGATATTAATATTAAATGCAATCATAATTATCACTTATTCATGCTTTTCATTACATTCAATGATAGATGAGAAAATGAAGCGTGAAATTCAAATGTAACGAAAGAGCTACTTCAACTACTTCTATCTTCCTTTTTTTTTTCCTTATTTTTAACATGTTTTTGAACTGAAAACGATTTTTTAATTCAATTGATGTGATAATAAAGAAAATATGATTCCAACGCATCGTTTTCTTGGATGAAAATATAAAACAAACTGAAATTGGAAATATCAACACTTTTTTTACAAGCCTATATTTTGTGCAATTTTCAAAATACAAACCTAACTAGTATGTTGTAGCCATCACGAAACTTTCTTCTACATTTTTCTTTTTTTTTTCTGATCTCTCCCCATGCTTGACGAGGAAGCAATATTCCCAACAAAAACAAAATTACACATGCAAAAACTTGACGACCATCCCAATATTTGAATTATTGATAAAAAAGCAAAGCAAAGAGCGAAAATTGAAAGTTATTTTAAAAGCGTTGCTTGAATTAATTACAAATATTTTATTTGTTAACAAACATAAGATGGCAACAGTTAAAAATTTTAAATCATTGAGATAATATTTCCGATCATTTCCATACAATTAAAATCACGAGAAATACGCAGACGACAATCCATTACGATTTATCATTCTTATTGTTGCATTAATTAAGCTATTTTTATTCGCTAAAAAATAATGATAATAAAAATAAATCAGCACCTCTTGGCGCGATTGGCGCCAAAATTGAACCAAAGACGGTTTACATATGGATTCACATATATTCCAAATTTCAACCAGAACGTAGCATTACTTCTTGAGATAGGGCACTCACAATGGAAAAAAAGAACGGGCGATTGCGCTACCCCCTTTTTACTTTCTTCTATATCTAATATATAGAAGAAAGTATTGGATTCGTGCAAATTTTCGAATTTCGAATTTTGACGGATTCGAACGTTTTGAGGTGTGCTGAGTCCATTTCGACCATTTTTACTTTCTTCTATATCTAAGATATAGAAGAAAGTATTGGATTCGTGCAAATTTTCGAATTTCGAATTTTGACGGATTCGAACGTTTTGAGGTGTGCTGAGTCCATTTCGACCATTTTTGGAAAATGTCTGTCTGTCTGTGTGTGTGTGTGTATGTATGTGTGTGTGTGTGTGTGTATGTATGTGTGTCACGTCTGTGTGTGATCAGTTTTTTGTGGCCGCTCTACAACAAAAACTACCGCATGAAATCGAACGAAATTTAGTACACATATGTGCCCCTATGTGAACTTGTGCCCATTAGTTTTTGGCGCGAATTCCTCCAAGGGGGGTGGAGCAATGGGACGTTTTTCGAGTTAGGCGTGCTTGCTATTCCTCAGGAAGTTACTGGCGGAATCAAACAAAATTTGGTCCATATGTTGGTATTAACAGGAACAGGTGCTGATTCAATTTTGGTGTCAATAACTCAAACGGGGGTTGAGCTGTAGAACGTTTTTTGTCGTCAATTGTGACTGCTGTATCTCAAGAAATAATGAACGGAATGAAAGAAAAATTTATCGGCAAGTAGCCCTTAGTGGGTATAAGAACTGATTTTATTTTTGTGTCAACAGCTAAAAGGGGGGTAGCGCAATCACCCGTTCTTTTTTTCCATTTTGAGTGCCCTATCTCAAGAAGTAATGCTACGTTCTGGTTGAAATTTGGAATATATGTGAATCCATATGTAAACAGGCTTTGATTCTATTTTGACGCTGATCGCTCCAAGAGGTGTTGATTTTTTTTTTTTTTTTTTTTTGCGAATAAAAATATTTTTATTAATGCAACAATAAGAAAGATAAATCGTAATAGATTGTCGTCTGCGTATTTCTCGTGATTTTAATTGTATGGAAATGATAGGAAATATTATCCATAGACTAATTCGGAACTCCAGCGCTCGAATACGCTACCTTGCGGTGATTTATAAAACTGCGTCTGCACCTAAAACATTGCCACGTTGCGCATCACGTGTGTCTGTTGACGTAAACACAGGCAGTTTGTTCTGAGTATTTATTAACGCAATCGATGTGTCTTAGTTTGCTTTCAGCTACAGAAATTAATTCGTCCCTTAGTAGTATTCTCGAGCTTCTCAAAATAATGTTAGTTTTTCTTATTTCTTTCAAAAAAGTATTAAATGGTGGAAGCGTAAACAAGAAAACTCTGGATTAACAAAATTGGATAACGTTATACCAGGTAAAAATTTTTATTGTTTTGTATGAATTTGTAAGAATATGAGTTTTTTTTAATCTTAAATTAATTTAACTAATCATATTTTACAGCAGCATTTAGTTGGAATGGACAGTATGCAAAATATTTTCTTGAATTTATTATCGTAGAACAAAATGAATAACCGAGAAAGAATTTACTTTATTCCTTTTATTCTCAGCTGAAAGGTTTCGCCAAATTTGTTTAGGGTTATAGTAGTTTTAGTATTGTGCAAGCAAAGTAGCCTTGGCGAGTTTTCGCGTTTTTAGTTAAACCATTTTTAATTTTTATCATGAGTGGAATAAAATGATAGTAAGATTACAGAATTCGATAAGTAAAAAGAAATAATGGTCAATCAACTGAAAAGAAAACTACCACCATATATAAACTGTGAGTACACATTTTATTTATTTTGTTCTGAGTGAATTTGAATAAATATCAGTTTTTCAATTCGATGAAAAAAAAACGAACTTAACAACATTGACTGGACACTTTTCTTTAACCTAATTCCACATAAATGATTTAAATAAAATTTGTTACTACAGTATCCTACTGAAATAGACAGTATGCAAATAAATTTTCTTGAAAATATTTATCGCAGAACAGATTGAAAAATCCAGAAAGAACGTTAAGAATTTGAACAATAAAAAATAAAAGTTCGCCAAAAATCTGTTTATAGTGTTATGGTTTTAAAATTATGTGAAAGAATAATGTATCTTGACAAGATTTCGCATATCAGGTAAATTATTTCCATGACGAATGAATTAAATGCATGATTTCTTTGGATATCCAATCATATAGTCATAGAAATAAATTATCTAGTGTTAAGCGTTACTCTTGACAGTCTGCCACGTATGTGCACTATGTGACAAAAATGTCAACAAATGCCGGAAATGTCACGAAACTGAACTTAATATGTACTAATGTATAGAAAAAACGGTACAAAATGAAAATGCCGTTCGAAGCGAACCAAAAATTTATGAATTCCGAATTCAACATCGTGAAAATGGCTGCTTCAGAACAACTTACTGTGTGTTCTACATTAATTGTTTACTTTCGTAATACTTTTTGGTTTCTAATCTCTTTCTATATGGGTCAGAATATCCACAAGACTTTGAAAAATCTTTTCAAACGAATAAAGCGAAAAAATCATACATACGAACAAAAATCACAACACTTTTAGCATTTTCTTCGCTACCACATGCGTTTGTTTTAGTTTTCAATTCCGCCATTAAACAGTGACTGCAGTGCCCCCTATAGTTCGTTGGAGTTGCGAATAATAAGAGTAGAACGAGCTATGACAACCCTTTTGCTGCTCATAAACCAAACCATGTGACTGGTGGATATCCTAGCAACAGCGGGCGTTGATCGTAGCAGACGATCAACGCCGGCGAGAAATAAAATAAATGGAATTGATGGAACACGGTATCTTTTATGGAGTCCGATTTGTAAATTAGTTATTCTAAGTTGTAAATATTTTGTTAATATAGTGAGTTTTTCGTTTAGATAGTATTGTGCATTTTCTTTATTTAATTTCAATAACTCTCTAAGAAATTAAAGATGCAAGTGCCCCAAAAGAATCGGCAAACGGTAAGATTTTTACCTACAATTTCAATTTAAGATACCAATTAGTACATTTTTGCGTTAACGCAAAACGTTTACGCCATTATACGTTCTCGCCAACGCTGACGTAGCAGTTCCGAATGAAATTAAAGTTACTGAAAACTGTGATAAAAACTAATTACTAATGTCAAAATAATGCATAACTAAACGAAAAACAGTTCAATATCTGCACCTGGAAAAAAAAAAAATATAATGAAAACACATTACGTCTTAAGATACATGTCGAGTGCCAAACTATAGATAATGTTGCCATCTAGCAACCATGCCGCCAAAGTTTTCGCCAAGCCTTCCACTAGTCACATGATGTATCCATGAACCAATTTTTTCATCAGCAAGTCTGGGAAAGCTCGGTCTACTCTTATTATTAGTCTATGATATTATCTCAATGATTTAAAATTTTGAACTGTTGCCATCTTATGTTTGTTAACAAATAAAATATTTGTAATTCATTCAAGCAAGGCTTTTAAAATAACTTTCAATTTTCGCTCTTTGCTTTGCTTTTGCAATAATTCAGACATTGGGATAGTCGTCAAGTTTTTGCATGTGTCATTTTGTTTTTGTTGGGAATATTGCTTCCTCGTCAAGCATGGGGAGGGATCAGAAAAAAAAAAGAAAAATATAGAAGAAAGTTTCGTGATGGCCACAACATACTAGTTAGCTGTTGACACCAAAATAAAATCAGCTCTTTTACCCACTAACGGCCGTATTCTCAATACCGTCACAGAACGGAGATGAAACTCGGCTCCCCAAAACCGAGAAGTAAGGGAAAACTAGTTTCGAACGCGGTGCGTATTCTTCAAGTCATTTCAAGCACGATTTAGGGGAGCCGAATTTTAACTGAAGGAGAAATGAAACGGCTGTTACCATTGGGTAGAGTGACTCACGTGACATTTTCTACATGACTGCATTCCACGTGGTAGTAAATTCGCGCGCAGAAGAATGATTGACATATAATAAGAATTGGGAATAGCAAAATGGATCTAGTTCATGCAATTTTTTTTTTATTAGACTCAATTTGAAATTTAAAGACATCAATGCATTTTTTTAATGTTTCTGTATAGAAACTTAAAAAGTTTTTTATCTTGTTATTAATTAAATGTTTTTTTTTCATCTTGTTATTAATCAAGATGAAATAAAAACTAATTCAATAATATAGTCACATTCTTGGCAAGGGTTTCATCTGGGCCGGGCTGTAATTTACGAAATCCCCCCCCCCCCCCTCTTTCCAAAAGATGTTTTATGTAAATATTAAGTTCGTGCTATTTTTTAGAAACAACAACTTATTTTTATTTTGGCGTTGTAACTATTAAAAAAACGAGTTTAATAATTAGGAATAAATTTTATGTAAAATTTGCCCTGGACGCATATGTAACGAGCTTCGTCCAAGCGCAATATTGTGCTTTGTTTTCGTTGACATTTAATGAATTAAATATGATTTAAGAAAAAAAGGGAAAACTTCAGAGAATTAATTAAAATTTATTTATTTTACTAACTTTGAAATCCACTTTGGATGCAATTCCGGGGCAGACTGTTGTTCCCCCCAATCTAGATACGCTACTGATTAATATATTAATCTCTTTCTAATATTGAAAATCTGTCCGTCATAAATGTTTTTTTTTTCTTATGTGTGAAGTAAACATTTTTGAATAATATAGAAGCTTAATATTTTCTACTATGTTGTAAATGCATTTGAAAGAAAGAAAGAAAAGAATTTAAAACATAGAAAAAAAAAATCTATAATATTATTAAAAACTTGTTACAATGTATTAGCTTTAGAACCCGATCCCCTCCCCCCTCCATCTGTTCCATTTCATGAAACATTTGTTAACATTTAAAGGGAGAGGTCTCTCCTACTATTTTTGCACTTGCAAAAAATATGACTTCTCTTTTGGGCATTTTCTGTAACAAAAAAGGGCTTTATTTACTTCTCAATGCTTTTTTATCCCCTTAAAAAGTCCGCACTAAATTTAAATTTCTTTGATATTATGGAGGCTAAATCGGCGCCCTTCAACGCAGCCTTCCCGCGCCCTGTTGATCACCCAGTCCGGCCCTGTTGTCGCCATATGCTAAAATACTTTTGGTCACCATAAAATGGCGCTAGACAATTTCATCCGTAATGTTTCCAAAATAAGTAGTAAAGTTTGACGTTGGTTTGAATTTGTGCACAAAGTCACATTAATGGAAGTTTTTGTGCTGTTTATGGATTTGCCTAATTTAGTTGCTGGGTTATTTAACAGTAAAAAAGTTTTTAAAGATTCTTTGATTGGCGATATTTTGTTTACATTCTGAAAGCTGACAAACATTATTACATAGTCTTTGGCTTCAAAAACCGCGACAGTTGAAAAAAATGCCAAATGCATCCGCTACTGAAATCTTTCTACATAAATTTTGGCGAGGTTTCTGCTGTTAGATTGGATAATGATTAAGTGTCCAATCAGCACAAATAAATATAAAAAATCCCAGTAATTACAATTGAAGTTCCGTTTAAATGGAAAATAATCAGCCAAATCTAGTTATTATTAGCCAATCTTGGGGAAAAAACGTTACTTTAAGATTTGACTTGAGAAAAGCCTCAAACAGTCAGACGAAACACAAAAATATTCAACAATTCTAGCTTTGAAGTGGGAGTTGAGATGATACTCTAAAAAATGAACTGTATTGAGGAAAGCCTTCGAACATGGAACAAAAAAGCCCATAACTCGTTTTTCATACAACTTAGAACTTTGTAAAAGATGCCATCTTCAGCAGAAAAATAAGCGCTTTCGATGGACACATAATTTTAATATGTGCACATATTTTTTCACCGCCATATTTAGGCATTTATGCGAAAATTTGGACACATTAGAATAAAAAAGGAACTATCAGTCGGATTTTTTTCGAACTGGTCTACAAACCTCCCCAGTGCCAAAAAGAACAAACGGTGAAAGTTTCAGCCAAATCTGCCGGGTAGTTTCTATGATCTTAGGAAACAAATTTACCAAACTCCATTTTTATATAAAAAGATATAGAAGAAAGTAAAAATAGAGGCCGCTTTTCTTATCTTGTTATATGTGTCCTTTATGTCAATGGAAATAGCCAGGCAGGCACGTAGCTAGAACTTTGTTAAGGGAGGGGTCCGAGGTCGCGCGAACTTCAAAAGAGGAGGCATGCTAAAGCAGAATTAGTAGTTAATTTTTATGTTAAAAATAAATCCAATTAAAACTAATTATGAGTCTATGATAATTAACTAAAATTAATTAAATAATTGAAATTGATAGAGCAATTACTTTGAATTAGTCAACAAAAATTTTATATTAAGTGGCAAAGAAATTATGGTCAGTTTATAAAATTAACATTAAACTAAAAGTTATGCCATACTAAGTTTCCAAACATGGATAGAAAAATTCCATCACATAAGCTTCCTCTGTTCTGATGCTTTGAAAATGAATGATATAATTCCTATTAATAAAAAGTTCACAATAAAAGATAATCGGAAAACGAAAACTGTTCTGGGGATTACTTGGAAAATGCAGGTGATAATTTAATAAAATATTAAAGCTTTGTTTTATATTTCAACAAAATATGTACAAGTCATTTTATTTGAAAAAATAAAGAAATCTATATCTATCAAGTCGAATGTATAACTGTGTGAATGCTATATAACATAATTCCGCCACCCTGTTCGATTTGAACAAGATTTCTGGCAAAATTCAACCACCCTCTCGGCGAAAATATTAGCAAGGTTTCATTTAAAAAACTTGAACTAGTTTTTTATTTATTTATGTTTATAACATCCTCTTGATAATACGAAATTGAATGAAATTTCTAATTTTATCTGTTTTCTAGTTATCATTTCTAACCATCATTTAAAAGCTTGAACAAACTATTAACTCTTTGAGGGACGGAGACTTCCTTTACTGCAATCATTTTTTTTTTAAAAAAGATGTATTGCCGTTTTTTTTTTATCGTTAATATTATTATTATTATTATTTTTTTTTTTTTTTTTTTGCAACGAATTGGTAAAATAAGCTATCTTAGGATCCGTTATGGTATTTTTTTTTTCTTTCCAATGGGGCTTCGTTAGAGGCTTTCGCCTTTTCAGTCCTAGTGCGAACCACCGATATGGCATCTAGTCTTTCAAATGCTACCATTAAGGTACATTGATGCCGAGTTTCCACCAGATAGAGACACTTGAGCTCTCTTCGATGCGGAACTGCACTAGGGGTTTAATTTTGTCAAGCCAAACGAATACCTGAGAGATCTTTTACCTGTCGAGTAATGGAATGTATAATGAATGAAATTAAGCATCTATGTATTTTTATTTTAACAACATTTTGGGGAAAATGCAAATGATTGCTTTTTATAAATGTTTTCTTATAAGGTCATGAATGATATGAACATTATTGGCGATTTTCCTCTGATGTTTTCAATTTGATGCTTTATTTAAAAGATCAAGAGAAGGTTTCTAACCCACATATCTCACCACCAAACACGAGTTCTGTTTATTCTGCTAATACAAAACAACTTCGGTAAAAATCAGTCTTTTTCAAAGTAAAAAAATAATTGTAAACAACTACAGGAAAAATGGCAATATGATCTGTTACGAATTATCGTGAAAATATTTGATTTTAACCTGGTTATTTTATAGTCTTCAGTAGCAGTAAGCAAGTGTTAGACTCGAAAATTTCATAATTTGGAGTCAAACGTCAAATTTTGATCATTAAGGTAGTCTTCGTCCCGTTTGCGATAATACAGCAGCATCAAATTAGATACATTTTCAACAATATGTATGCATAAAGCTAGCCAATTTTTGGAAACAAAACTTATAGGTCTCTCATAGCCTCAGTTTGCAAATTTTTTGCTCCTCAGTCATCTGATGTTCCAAAGTATAAAGACAATCTTTTGTAAAAACTCTTAGAATAATTGTGTTTAAAAATCCAGTAATGATTTAAATCAATTTTCGAAAATTAATATAACAATAATAATACTTCTGATTCTTTCATTTTCAAATTGGTAAAACTTCCACTCTAGGAGCAATTTTGTAATCATCCTGTTTTCTCGAAAGCATATCATATTTTATAACGTAGGTATTGACTTTTTTTTTTCGTTTTTTTATGTGATGTTAGCAAAGCATTCTAGTGCAAGAAATAGCAAGTAATTTTAACTTGAAGAAATTAAAAGTAAAAGAAAAAAAAACTAATATAGAAGTGAAAAACACAAGAAAATTTACCTCGCATTCACCTTTTTTAAATTATTTGCTTGTAACGCAGTAAATAGCAGAAATGTTCACCTGATAATTTATAGTTAAATGCGCATGTCCGTTTTTGTTACGTTTAATGCTACCTGCGCAATTTACTAATGATGGATGCATAGATGCTTACTAAATAATTCCTCAGTACAAAGGCGGTAAATAATAATTAGAAAATTTATTCCAATGAAGCAAATATAAATATGCTTTACTTGAAAAACGGAATAACATCGAAGAAAGATTTTATTCTTCAGTTAAAAATGACAAACGGCTCTTTTCTTGGGACCATAGACTCACAATTCAGTAAGATTGAAAAGTACGAATTTCAAATAATTACTTTTAAATTACATGTGTTAATATGGCCGAACTTGCAATTTCATAAACTGGTCACAGTAAAATATCCGAGTAATTTTCAATTTCATTCTTCGCTTTATAAAATTTTGATACAGCGAAAAGTAATTTCGTTGCATCAACTTCAAATTTTATTTATTCACTTATTTTACCTTCAAACGCAAATTCTTTTTGGGCATTTAATATGTTTCATGGTCATGTTTAAATATTGGGGGGAAAAACATCCTTAAAAAAGCTAGTTTGTTTCTCAGAAAGGAGAGAGAAATTTCTCGATGTTATCTTGAGCTAAAAATAAGACACAAATGTTCAAAAAAAAAAAAAAAAAAAAAAAAAAAAAAAAAAAAAAAAAAAAAAAAAAAAAAACGAACTTTTTTCAGGATTACAGTTCAAAAGTTGTAAGCTTCTGGGGGCATAATTAATCTATTATTGTTAAAAATAAACTAAAAGTTTAAATAAGATTATTAATCAAAATATAAAATGAATCTGAAATGAATCATCCCAAAAATATAAAGAGCAACAATAAATTAATTAATGATTAATGTTCATTTTTTCTCATCCTCAAACACATGAAATGTGCAAGATTTATTTTTCGTTGCTGTCTGAACTTTATGTTTAAATGGGAAAACACATTAACACATAAAATTGCTCGTATTATTAAACCTTTAAAAGGGAACTACAACTTACCTACATGAAATACACCGCCAGCTCAGTCAATTCCAGCCGAGGACTGCAGTTTCGTGCTTATTAGTACTCATCAGCCGGCAAGGGACCAACCGAGCTGGAGGTGAAAAACCTCTTAAGGAAGCCAAGAATGCCAAACAAACTGGTAGCTAACACAGAATTAGAACTGACCAGACGAGTGACCGAAACAATGGTTCGGTTCAACTCGAATATTGCAGGCAAGGCAGGTATATTCAGTAAGTTACCGCCCTATAGCCAGGGCAAAGGCAGAAATACATGAAATACACCGCCAGCTCAGTCAATTGCTGACTGCAGTCCTCGGCTGGAAGTCAATTCCATTAGTGGCTAATAAGCACGAAACTGCAGTCCTCGGCTGGAAATGACGGAGCTGGCGGTGTATTTCATGTATTTCTGCCTTTGCCCTGGCTATAGGGCGGTAATTTACTGAATACAACTTACCTAGTTTGTGTAAACTTAATTTTCTTCTGATTACAAATTTGTTCTCGAGATGTTTCCTATAAGTGTGTTGTAGAAAAATACTGTGTACTAAAACAGAAAATAATAGGATTTTCAATTACTGATGCACCAGGAATGCACCCCGCTCTGGCTGTCCTTCGTGCAGCATGTGTCTAGGAAATCAAGTCCAAACGGGAAAAGAGTCAAAACAAAAAAGAAAGAAAATCACGCCAATGAGACGGGGGGTACGGCGAAAGTGACAATAAATGTTTGTTTTCAATTACTTTGCCGATGGCAATCTGGTGGATCAAGGGAAAGGGGCCGAATTTCAAGGTCACAACCCAGCTGAGTTGAAAGCAGAAACGGAAATTCGTCATTTTTGGATGAAGTACGCATCACAGCAAAAGAAAAGCGGCAAGAGGGAGTTGCAGTTTCGCGAGGTTCTCGTGTTCTGAATTGACTCGGATGCGGGAAAATTGCCGATTAATGGGAATATTTAAGGGGAAAATACCGGGTTTCATAAAATTGTTCTCTTTTGAAAAATTTTTGCTGACATGAGGTGCAATAACTGACAAAAAGCGGACAGTGGTCTTTCGGGAAGGGGGGGGGGGGGTCCGGAACCCATGGACCCCCTCCTTGGCTACGTCCTTGAGCCAGGTTAAGAAGGTGATTGATCTAACATGGAATTGCTCCTCAGCATGTGTGCTCTTTATGCCAAATTTTAAAAAAATCGAAAATGGTGAGGTCAAAAACTTCCTTCTTTTTTCAGTGATCTGAAATGGAATTGCTCAGAAACCCCTACAGTGCAGTTTCACGAGTTGGTGAACCAAGTCTCAGTCTCTCAACCAGGCACGTAGCTAGAAATTTGTTAAGAGGAGGGGGGGGTCCAAGGTTGCACGAATTTCAAAAGAGGAGGAATGCTAAAGCAGAATTAGTGGCTGATAATTGCATTAGACACAGAGGCGGTGATTGGGAGTGAAAAGTGGAGTGGGGGGGGGGAGACAACTTAAAGCCATTGGATTTTTAGCGGCAGCAAAAAAAAAAAAAAAAAAAAATATTAATTTGAATTTTTGGCATCTTGAATTCAAATTATGTTTTTCGCAATCACGAGCGTATGTGTATGAATGCGCGTGTGTGTTTGTGTAGGCGCATGTGTGTGGGTGCGCGTGTGTGTGTGTATGTACGCATGTGTGTGCGTGTTGTGTATGCAGTGCTGTGTGTGTACGCGCGTTGTATATGTAGGCGTTCGTGTGTGTGTATATGTAGACATATGTGTTAGTGTCTGTGTGCATTCAAGAGTGTGTGTAGGAGTGTGTGTCTGTGCGCAGGCATGAGTGTGTGTATGCGTGTGTGTGTATGCGTGTGCGTGTATGCGTGTGTGTGTGTAGGGTATAGACGCAACCTGGAGACGGTTTTCGCCAGAGGAGCAGCATCGTGAGTCCAGTTGACACGACGGTGGTGCTGGCAGAGGAAGATGGTGAGAAAATAAAATGATAGGAATTCAAAACAGTCAAATGAGAACAATAAGCAATCGTGATTGCTCAAAAAAAAAAAAAAAAAGAAAGAAAAAAAAGTACAAAATTTTTCTAAGGCTTGTTTTGAGAGCACAGAATGGTAATTGATGTAAATACAGTGGCTCCCAAAAGTGTTCGTACACATACGACTTTTAATGAAACAGGCGCCTATCCATTGGTTAGAATTAATATTTCGGAATAGGTATTTAATTATAAGATCTATGATCAATTTTCAAGAAAACTTTTAATGTCTGTCCTTGTGACTTATTAATGGTTATTGCAAAGCAAACTTTAACAGGAAACTGCACTCTTCTAAATTCAAAAGGATAGTCCGCCTGTGATGATGTTCTTAAAAACTTCTTTTCTAGTTTTGAAAAAATGAAAGCAATAGACAGAAACATTATGATTTGACTTGAGAAAAGCCTCGAAGAACCACGTGAGAAACAAAAACAATATCAAATTTATAGTTCGCTATCGACCAAAAGTTGAGATGAAGTACTGAATAATGATTTGAATGGAGGAAAGCCTTCGAAAATAAGGGATTTGAATTCAATGACAGGTTTTAATTTCGCAGAAATTAAGAGGTTTTAATTAATTTCTCCCGAACTAATTGAGATTTCGAAAAATCCTTTCTTAGTGGTTACTTTCGTAATTATGCGGACATGCCTGCCAAATTTCAAGTCTGAAGCTTCAGCGGTTTCCTCCAATTTTAATCAATATTTTGGCATAAATCCAACAATGTGAAAAAGGAAAATTTTTTAAAAATACATCAAAAAATGCTCGCAAAAATTATTTAAAAATATCTACAAAAACCTTTTATTTTTCTGTATCAGACAAAATTTGTTCCAATTTTCCAAGGAAATTAGAACATGAAATATAATTGTTTTTAACTAATTTCATGCCAAAATTTAGGTGAGCCTTCAATTGGAAATTCATTGCTGATCAGACCATTGTTGAACAAAACTTTTATTCAAATGCATCTCAAATTTTCAAAGTAATCTTATCTTATACATATAAAATCTGAGTATCTATCTATCTATCTATCTATCTATGTCCAAGCTTCTTCTCCCGAACGACAGTGAACTGACCATCGAACCAGGTATCGATGGATTCGTCATCTTCCCGTCTTCATGTTTGGCTATTTAACATAATCCTCCGATGATAATTAGCGGAGATATCAATTAAAAATTATTAATTATGACTCTTAGATTTCAAAATAAAATCCATATTTTTCGAAGGCTTTCCTCCATTCAAATTATTATTCAGTGCTTCAACTCTACTTTCCGGATGAACGCTTTTATTAAAATTTACAGCGTGAAGAAAATCATTGAGATGAAAGATCTGTTGCCATTTCTTTTTCTCGAATATAAAGAAATAAAATTAGGCTTTTGTTTTAAGGCTTTTCCTGTAATCAGGGTGTTTAAGTTGTTTACTTTTCGATTATTTTGCCGTAATCTGCAGCAAAATTTTGCTGTTTTTTTTTTTTTTTTTTTTGTTCAAGCCTGATTGTTAAATACGCGTCACATGACATAACTTTCATTTTCGAGGAGGACCGTGCACGTCGTAAAGTAAATGAGTGATTTACAAGTTATTTGAGTTCTTTGAGGGTTTGTACCTGGAAAACGGATTGATGTAATTCTTGTACGACCATGTGGACAGAATCCATCCAAATATTTATCTGAGTGGTATGTTGCATTAATAAACACCCGGGCAACGCCGGGTAGTAGACTATTTTATGTAAAAAGCGGATTGTTATTGTGCATAAATATTTCCGATATAGTCTATCAGATGTAATTCAGTTTAACGTGAGTAAAGATTATAGTTGATAATGCATATATTTTCCCCTTTTGTGCTGACTGAAAATGTACTCATAACTTGTATCATTGATAACGATTATTAACGTTGATGAGGTGTTTTGTCAAAAATATGTTTTACTGGTGTTTTGCAAACCTTGCTTTACGCGCATTTATTTATTCCTTAACGCGTTAGAAACTAGTGTCAGTGTACTACAAAAGCATCAACTGGACTGCTCTTACATTTTTTAGGTAGCCCGTGCAACGCCGGGCACGCAGCTAGTACATATAAAATCTGAGTATCTATCTATCTATCTATCTGTCTATGTCCAAGCTTCTTCTCCCGAACGACAGTGAACTGACCATCGAACCAGGTATCGATGGATTCGTAATCTTCCCGTCTTCATGTTTGGCTATTTAACATAATCCTCTGATAATAATTAGCGGAGATATCAATTAAAAACTATTAATTATAACTCTTAGATTTCAAAATCAAATCCATATTTTTCGAAGGCTTTCCTCCATTCAAATTATTATTCAGTGCTTCATCTCAACTTTCCGCAACAACGCTTTTATTAAAATGTATAGCGGTGAAGAAAATCATTGAGATGAAAGATCTGTTGCCATTTTTTTTTCTCGAATAAGAACAGGTAACACTCTTGTTTTTGTTTTGAGGCTTTTCCTGTAATCACAGGGGATTTAAAATGTTTACTTTTTGGGAGTTTTCCGCAATCTGCCGCAAAATTTCGCTGGCCTTTTTTTCTTGGTTCAAGTCTGAGTATTGAACTCGCGTCACTTGACATAACTTATATTTTCGAGGTGGACCGTGCACGTCTTAAAGTAAATGAGTGATTTACAAGTTATTTGAGTTCTTTGAGGGTTTGTACCTGGAAAACGGATTGATGTAATTCTTGTACGACCATGTGGATAGAATCCATCCAAATATTTATCTGAGTGGTACGTTGCATTAATAAACACCCGGGCAACGCCGGGTAGTAGACTATTTTATGTAAAAAGCGGATTGTTATTGTGCATAAATATTTCCGATATAGTCTATCAGATGTAATTCAGTTTAACGTGAGTAAAGATTATAGTTGATAATGCATATATTTTCCCCTTTTGTGCTGACTGAAAATGTACTCATAACTTGTATCATTGATAACGATTATTAACGTTGATGAGGTGTTTTGGCAAAAATATGTTTTACTGGTGTTTTGCAAACCTTGCTTTACGCGCATTTATTTATTCCTTAACGCGTTAGAAACTAGTGTCAGTGTACTACAAAAGCATCAACAGGACTGCTCTTACATTTTTTTGGTAGCCCGTGCAACGCCGGGCACGCAGCTAGTATAAATATGATTTCTGCAAACATACATCGATAACTCACAGTAGCTTCCCATCGGGGTGCCCTTGTCTTAACTTTATGATATTACCTCGCACTCGTTTTATAAATAATTTCGTCGCTTGATAATTCTCCAACATAAGACTAAAAAGCAGAAAAATAAAATAATAGTTTAAAAAACTAAAAAAACACGCTTTCGTAGCAAAATGAACTAAAAAGCGAAAAATAATCTTTGGATGATAGTAGTTGACCAATCACTTAATTTTAATGTAATACAAAAAAGCGTGGGGGGCTTCATATCAGTTGTCTTGAATTTCTTCCATTTGTTGTCCAAGCAAAAATGTAAATAGACAGCACCCCACGCTTTTTTGTATTACATTAAAATTAAGTGATTGGTCAACTACTATCATCCAAAGATTATTTTTCGCTTTTTAGTTCATTTTGCTACGAAAGCGTGCTTTTTTAGTTTTTTAAACTATTATTTTATTTATACATTAAGATAATATCTTAAGGCATAATATCTTAAAGTTAAGACAAGGGCTCCCCGATGGGAAGCTACTTGAATCATCGATGTATGTTTGCGGAAATCATATTTCCTAAATGCCTGCAATATTCCTTGCCTTTGTATACTCCTTGCCTGCAATATTCGAGTTGAACCGAACCATTGTTTCGGTCACTCGTCTGGTCAGTTCTAATTCTGTGTTAGCTACCAGTTTGTTTGGCATTCTTGACTTCCTTAAGAGGCTTTCCACCTCCAGCTCGGTTGGTCCTATGCCGGGCTGATAAGTGCTAATAAGCACGAAACTGCAGTCCTCGGCTGGAAATGACGGAGCTGGCGGTGTATTTCATGTATTTCTGCCTTTGCCCTGGCTATAGGGCGGTAATTTACTGAATACAACTTACCTAGTTTGTGTAAACTTAATTTTCTTCTGATTACAAATTTGTTCTCGAGATGTTTCCTATAAGTGTGTTGTAGAAAAATACTGTGTGCTAAAACAGAAAATAATAGGATTTTCAATTACTGATGCACCAGGAATGCACCCCGCTCTGGCTGTCCTTCGTGCAGCATGTGTCTAGGAAATCAAGTCCAAACGGGAAAAGAGTCAAAACAAAAAAGAAAGAAAACCTCGCCAATGAGACGGGGGGTACGGCGAAAGTGACAATAAATGTTTGTTTTCAATTACTTTGCCGATGGCAATCTGGTGGATCAAGGGAAAGGGGCCGAATTTCAAGGTCACAACCCAGCTGAGTTGAAAGCAGAAACGGAAATTCGTCATTTTCGGATGAAGTACGCATCACAGCAAAAAAAAAAAAAAAAAAGCGGCAAGAGGGAGTTGCAGTTTCACGAGGTTCTCGTGTTCTGAATTGACTCGGATGCGGGAAAATTGCCGATTAATGGGAATATTTAAGGGGAAAATACCGGGTTTCATAAAATTGTTCTCTTTGGAAAAATTTTTGTTGACATGAGGTGCAATAACTGACAAAAAGCGGACAGTGGTCTTTCGGGAAGGGGGGGGGGGTCCGGAACCCATGGACCCCCTCCTTGGCTACGTATTGAGCCAGGTTAAGAAGGTGATTGATCTAACATGGAATTGCTCCTCAGCATGTGTGCTCTTTATGCCAAATTTAAAAAAAATCGAAAATGGTGAGGTCAAAAACTTCCTTCTTTTTTCAGTGATCTGAAATGGAATTACTCAGAAACCCCTACAGTTCAGTTTCACGAGTTGGTGAACCAAGTCTCAGTCTCTCAACCAGGCACGTAGCTAGAAATTTGTTAAGAGGAGGGGGGGGGGGATCCAAGGTTGCACGAATTTCAAAAGAGGAGGAATGCTAAAGCCGAATTAGTAGCTGATAATTGCATTAGACACAGAGGCGGTGATTGGGATTGAAAAGTGGAAGGGGCGGGGGGGAGACAACTTAAAGCCATTGGATTTTTAGCGGCAGCAAAAAAAAAAAAAAAAAAATATTAATTTGAATTTTTGGCATCTTGAATTCAAATTATGTTTTTCGCAATCACGAGCGTATGTGTATGAATGCGCGTGTGTGTTTGTGTAGGCGCATGTGTGTGGGTGCGCGTGTGTGTGTGTGTATGTATGCATGTGTGTGCGTGTTGTGTATGCAGTGCTGTGTGTGTACGCGCGTTGTATATGTAGGCGTTCGTGTGTGTGTATATGTAGACATATGTGTTTGTGTCTGTGTGCATTCAAGAGTGTGTGTAGGAGTGTGTGTCTGTGCGCAGGCATGAGTGTGTGTATGCGTGTGTGTATGCGTGTGTGTGTATGCGTGTGCGTGTATGCGTGTGTGTGTGTGTAGGGTATAGACGCAACCTGGAGACGGTTTTCGCCAGAGGAGCAGCATCGTGAGGCCAGTTGACACGACGGTGGTGCTGGCAGAGGAAGATGGTGAGAAAATAAAATTATAGGAATTCAAAACATGCATGGTCGGATCCAGCTTTCAGTTTCGGAAGGATCATATCCTCATATATATAATAGCAAATGACCGAGTAGCCCGCGTGTTTCAACAATGAAAACTTGCGCCACGGCATGATAATTTGATAATATGTTTTGGTAATGTTTAACATGCAGGGAACGACTTTATTGTGACAAGGCTGAACTCGATCCGGTAACTTAACAGTTTTACTGTTAAGACTATGTCATTTCAGGGGAATAAAGAAAAGAAAAAATTGTCAACAATGAACGCTACCTACTGGAGTTTTGAGTTAATCCACTGGAGTTAGGGTTACTATTTTAAGTATCAAAATATCACCAAACAGGCGTTGGCTTCGTTCAAATGTAGAAGCAATTTTCACCCGTCATACCTTGACGGGTGATTTTCTAGTTAGTAAATAATATTCATGAACTTTAGAAGTAGATTCATATTGACCAGAAGGAATATTTAAAAAATAAACAAATAAATAAATAAAACATTTTAAAATAAATTCATGAAAACTTTGTAATGAAACATCGAATGAATGTGTGTGTGGGGAGGGGGGCATTCAATTTACCGTGCCCCCTTCAAAAGATTTTCTGTATCCGCCCCTACCCCATGCTACTGAGCTTTATTCTAAAAAGAATTATGGATGAATGTGGCAGGTTGAGGAGGGGGGGGGGAGTGCGCACTAAACCATATGAACTAAAGTATTGTTGGCCCGCCTCATCTCCAAAAATTTGCAATGTGGCCCATGAGTAAAAAAGGTTGAAAACCCACGCTCTAAACCATATCCCGACATTCTTCTCCTTATTTATCCAGACATATATTAAAACAAAAAGCGTATGTATTTCAATTAAATAACAAATTAAAATCAAAGCCTAATCATTTATTTCCCTTACCTTTTTGATAAAGGAAAGAACAACGTTTCATGCTGAGTGGTGGCGAGAAAAAAAAATTCTGTCAACGAAACTGCCCATTTTGTTTATAAGCCCTCAAGTTCCCGCTAAAAATCATCACACCCCTAGTGAATCACTGATTAGTCTGGAATTTACACCACTGAGTCTGCCCGATGTAGAATGATGACTGGATGGCGACAACGATTAGCACCCCTTAACCCGCAGGGGATGACATGTTTTCGTACCCAGTCGGGCGATTTTAAACGAGTAGGAAAAAAACAGAAAAACTGCTTTTGGTTGACCGCTGGAAAATGCCCGATGTCTGTTGCTCAAGAGGAAAAAAAAAAAGAAAGGTTTGAAATCCGTTTACAAAAATGAGGAGTGGAACCATTGTTGAATTTTCCAATGTCGCCCAGTAGTTTGATTTTGCATCTTCTAGGCGACAGAATTTTTTCACTACGCGACATTGGTGTCGCGTAGTACCTATGTTAAAAAATGCTCTGGTACTGGTGGTAAGGTACGAGCTGCCAAGTGTCTGCCTAGAAAATCCCATAAATTCTCGATGGGATTGGGATCCGGAGATTGTGCTGGCCAATCCATACGTTCAATATCCTCACTCTCTAAGAGCTGTTCGGCAGCTACTGTGCGATGACATGGTGCACTGTCGTCCATGAAAAGGAACTGCGGACCCATAGCGTCTCAAAAAAGACGCACATATGGAAGAAAAATCTCGTTACAATAACGGTTCCCGTTGACTGAACCTGCGTCGAAGATGTGAAGGTCTGTACGACTACCAAGCATGATGCGTCCCCAAACGAGAACACCGCGACCTCCATACCTGTCCCTTTCAATGATGTTCGAGGGATGATTGTGGCTTCCCCGCTCTTTCCAGATGAGTATGCGATGAGAATCGCTACTCAGACTGAATCTGCTCTCATCTGTAGAGAGTTCCCGGCACCACAGAGAACGCCTTCTCCGATGGGCAGGCGTTAGAGGTACACACCGTATAGGGCCACGTGCAAACAGATCACCACCGTGCAGTCTTCTGGCCTCGGTAAAACGCGATATCGGTCGTCCAGTCGCCTGTGTCGTGTGCCTAGCGATTTTTCCCGCTGTCTGCCGCCTGTTTCTTCTGGCATGTAAGACAATATACCGGTCATCTGCGGGTGTGGTTCCTCGTGGACGATCACTACTGAACCCCCGGATAGCTGTTCCTGTAGTTTGAAATTGTCTCCAAAGTCGTGAAACGATGCTGTGAGCAATTTCGAACTCTGCAGCCACACTTGTCACACTGCGGCCTTCCTCCAACTTCCCAATGATTCGAACTCGGGTAAAAGCATCCAGATGTCGTCTAACAGATTGATTATTCGCCATTTCTCGCTGAGGCAGCAACTTGGTGTGCAATCTCTTTGCCAGAAATACTGATCTTACACCGACAACATGCTTTATACTACTCATACACTCCCCCATTACGTCTGCCTGCATATCTGCGCATGTGCTACCGTACATCACCTTACTTAATCTCCTGATTGGTCTTTCTGTCCGCTCTGCCTCTTCGTTCAGCTGATATGCTAATTTTTCGACTTCGTCTTTAATTTTTGCACACCAGTGTACTTGCAACACTATCTAAAACTTTTTAGTACATTATGCGATAAAAAAATTTTTGATCACATCAAACATCAGCTAAACATCAGCTATCCAACGATCTAACGTAGTGACAAATTCAGGTGGTCTAGAACCTGTAGTGATTCAACGATAGAACAAATCTTGACGAGAGCAATGAGCAATACAACAATAGAATGCTAAATATTTACACCTTTTTGTCTCAAGTTTGGAAATCACAATCCGTTTCTATAAAGCCCCCAGAAGTTCTACCCTCTCAAGTTGGTAGTGGTATTGATCGCTGATGATAAGGTGAGCTGCGATGAGACCTTTAACGTTCGTGTAGTAACATCAAAAGATATTGAAGGCAAACAATTTTGTGGCATTTCTTTGTAAAGGAAGTAAGCAGTTATGTCTTTACACTGTTAAAAAAATCTGAAAGTTCAGGTAGGTTTCTGACTGATTTTAAGAGAATATTTCCGTAATAGCTTCAAAACGTATTTTTTCCTTACAAAAACGGAAATATCACGAAAGAAAATAACGAAAACAGAATTTTTCCATTTTTAGGGTTGCCGCTGTATTTTACTTTGTTAGTATTCTGATTAGCCTTCAAGTTATGATAAACGTCACTTTTTGATTATGCTTATTAAATCGCACTGTTACACGTTGTTAATTAAAAGCTTATTTAGAATAACATCTAAGCTGTCGTAGACAAAATAGATAGCTTGCTATTTCATGTCTGGAGAGTAATATACTCGTATGTCGAAATTGTTTTTACGCCTTTGGGCTTTGTAGGTTTGGAGAAATGTTCGCGCCATTTTCAGACAGGCCAGATGTGTTTTGATCCCCCTGGTGATTTGTTGTGGATTTTACTGAGTCAGTATTAGAATATTATTATTGCGGTGTATTATTTTGCTCAATACTTCGAACTAGAGCCGCTATATAGATAGGCCGACGCATCAGCTTAAGTTTAGCCATTTTGGATCGGATTTTTCATTGTTGCACTGCTTGGGTTACCACAGAAAAATTTCGGATTTCGCCAAATTTGCAGAAAATAATATTTTATTTTATAAACAATTCACGTGCCGCTAATAATTGCTTACAGTGAACAATCACCAACGCGATAACTCGCCAGAAAAGACAACCACTCAAACAAGCGCTCCGATCCAAAAAGGCTGATCTTAAGCTGATGCGTCGGCTCGTATATATAGGGGCCTTACTTCGAACAATTCTATTCGTTAGTCATAGTGTGTGTTCTAGCGTGAGAATAGTTTTAGGATCTCGTGTTATCCATCTTACTACTATATATGTGCGAAAGTTTGTCTGTATGGATGTGTGGATGTTTGTTACTCTTTCATGTAAAAACTACCGAATGGATTTTGATGAAACTTTACAATAATATAGCTTATGCATCAGAATAACACATAGGGTAGTTTTCGTCCCGTTATGGGGGGCAAAACCTCCTTAGGGGGGCAATGAAACACAATTTTCGTGTAAATTCTCTAATCTGAGGATGAAAAAATACTTGCACATATTAACATTATATGTCCATCGAAAGCTCTGATTTTTCTGCTGAAGATTGCACCTGTTTGAAATTTCTAAGTAGAATAAAAAACGAGTTATGAGCTTTTTAGTTCCACATTCGAAGGCTTTCCTCTACTCAATACAATATTTAGTATATCATCTCAACTCCCTGTCGATAGCGACAATAATTGTATTGTTGGTTATCTTTGCTTTTCGTGACTGTTTAAGTCTTTTCTCAAGGCAAATCTTGAAGTAAGATTTTTGCACAAGATTGGCAAATAATACATGGATTTGGCTGATTATTTTCCATTTTAATGCAACTTTGAGGCAATTAATGGGTCTTTTTTTAAATTTATTTTTGTTGACTGGGTATTTAATAGATCAATGGGAATCTAGCCAAACTTTTTTTTTTTGTGGAATCATTTGAATAGCTAAGAGCTAAGGCATTCAGGCCCGCCGTAAGCGGGCGTGCAAGCCCCTCATAGGAGACCATTCAGTGCGAGAAAATTTAATAACAGCAAGAAAGAAGGCTCTTTTAACTTCATTCTTAGTACCACCTGTGGCCAGTGCTCAATAAAAGCAGGCGGAAGGGAGTCTCATGACCTTTTTTGATTTTTTCCAATGTTCACTCAGTTACCAGCCCAAGCAGACCAGATAGCCCTGATGTTCTTGGAAGTATATCAAGACAAGCGGAAAAAATAAATGAAAAGCAACCCTCGAGGCTGGAGAGGAGCTCACGGCTTATTCAGTGGCCATTCAGTGGCAGTGTAGTAAAAACTTGTTCTGCTTGTGTTTTGTTTGGTCACTTTGCCGCCCCCGTCGGGAGATCAAGTCAAAAAGGTAGTGACGTGCCAGATTGGGGTGTGAAGTAAAATGGTTGGTCTTCTAAAGCCCGATATCTTCTTCCCGTAAAAGCAAGGTAATTTTTGACGTAGGATCAGGACAATCCGAAGAGGGGGGGGGGGCGCCAAGAGATGAGAGGGGCAGCCACAAACTGAGCATCTACTGTGCATTAAAAATAAACTTCTTCTTTAATTTTTATAAAGTGTTTTTTCTTAATCTTAAATAGTTTTTAAAATGCTAGCACATTATATTTAAATTTTTGCAAAAAAAAAGTGATGTGCACAATTATTTTATAAATGAAATCTGATATTGTTAACAATAAAAACGCGAAAATATTCGGTACTTTTCCAATATACTCTCACTGTTGTTGTTAGCGTGAGTTTGGCAGCATTAAAATAAAGCCAATGTTTATTGGCCACTGGAGTGTTTTTGTTTTACGAGTAAAACCAGCTTCCTTTTCAGTGTGTGTGTGGAACTAACTTAAGGGCCGACTGGTCTTTCAGCCCGTTGCGGGGCGGTGCGCTCCCACCTGTGCGCCCTGGAACCTCACCACCTATGCATTTTTTGCGCCCTCAAAACTCTACGCCCTCAGCTTTTTTTTTTTTTTTTTTTTTGAGCCCTCGAACCTGTGTATCTTTGTTGATTTATTTATTTATTCCTAATTTGCGTGCTTTGGGAGTCAAGGCTGGCGCCCTCTTGAGGACCCAATCCGCCCCTGTATGCACTGTGAGGAAATTAATTTATTTCACGAAATGCATCTGTTTCTTAGCAACAGTTGAGCAATTTATAAAAGCTTCGTGGGAGTGCCTTCGGATTTTTGGTTTTTCGAATTTTGACCGTCTACTGCAATATGCATTGACAAATATGTATCTTTTGAGCCCTCCAGGAAAATTTTGAAATGATGAACGTATGTGATACATAAGGTTCGAATTTAATGCAACTTTCCAGGACATTTGCCGATAATCTGCCCTTCCAGAAGGTCGGGGGAAAGACTTATGTGCTGATTATCCCTGCTCATTGGAGTCCGGGCCCCAACCGGAGATGAGATAAAATGTGTTTCACAATTGGGTCATTCCATACAGATTCGGATGAGTGCGCTCGACCATTTTTAATTTTTTTGAAACTCATATCCCAAAAAGATGCATATGAATGATGTTTAAAACCACTTTTATTTTACCTCTAACCTTAACCCTTGATTTTTTAGAGGTCATCAAAAGTCATTTTCGTAGTCAAAAATGGAACTTTTAGACCTTTGCACTTTGATCCAAATCTAATTGAATAGCAATCATGGCAGAACATTTTCCATTTTGATGTTAAAGTAAATAAGATAATAGTCTCACACACTGAGTAATATAGCTGTAACTTAATAATTAAAATAATGGCAGCAGGCCAAAGTTCAAGGTCAAATGTAAAATGTTTACTCATTTCAAAAGGTCATAATTCGCTTAGGGGATAAAAACGCAAAGTGAAATATGGCAAAACTTAATCACTGAGTTACACTAATGAGAAAATATTGCTGTAATTGTGTGTTTGTTTACCCTTTATAAATTACAGCCCCTCAAATATCAGAAAATTGAGAAAAATGACATTTTTAGACCCCTGTAAACCAAAAGGGGATGGAGTTAAAAATAAAATTTCTTGGCCAATTGAATATTCCATTCAAATACTATACATGTTATATATATTGTTTTGTGTATTTGGTTTTTAAAAAAGATACAGATTTTGAAATTCAGCACTTTTGCTAGTTAATTAACACATTAAAATAGAAATAAAAAATCTGAAAACTTCATTGCACTTTCTTAAATTACATATAGTGTGCTCTATGTAATTTATTATACTGGAAAAAGATATTTTAAGTATATAAATAATTATTTTAATTTGATAACTTAGAAATATTTGGAAATAAATGAGTAGTTCATACATGATTGACAGCTTAAAGGTTTGACTCTGCAAATAAAATTCCCAATACAATATTTAATCACACTTTATGCCACCGTATTTAAATACTATCACTGTAAAATTATTAGCACCTAGCAAGTATGAAGAATAGTGTGTTACTAAAAAGACTATTAAAAGAAAATACCCATTATTGTCAAAAAAAGTTATTACATAGCTTGTGTTGATCACTAAATTTAGAACCCCTGTCTGTCTTGCTCCTAGTACATTTTCAAAACATCAAATTATGAGTGTGCCTTGGTAAAGCACTCCAAAACGCCATATACTTGAGTCACCATTACAACTATAGAACTACTAGGTGAGTTCATTTTTTCAAAACTACACTCAACCAAGAAATAAAAAACGCACTTTTTAAAATTTAAATTTTGTATATCTAATGTTTTTGCATATGTTTAAGGCAATTTAGATATGTTTATGTACAGAGCATATGTTTGTGTGCATTGAAAATTTGTGTGTGTAGATAAATTAACTACTTAAGTTGTCAATCAAGTATGAAATACTCATTCATGTTCAAATATTTATAAGTTATAAATTAAAATAGTTTTTTTTCAATACTTAAAATATATTCTTTCAGTATAATATATTACATAGGCCATTTAAGAAGGTGCAATGAAGTTTTCACACTTTTTATTTCTGTTTTAGTGCGTAAATTAACTAGCAGAATTGCTCAATTTCAAAGACCTGTGCCTTGAATGGAACACTCAATTGGCCAAGAAATTTTATTTTTAATTCCCTCCCCTTTTGGTTTACAGGGGTCTAAAAACTTCATTTTTTGTCATTTTTCTGATCTTTGAGGAGCTGTAACCAATAAAGGGTAAGCAAACACACAGCAACAGTTACATATTCTTATTAGCATGGTTCCAGTGATTAGTTTTTGCCGTATTTCATTTTGTGTTTCCGTCCCCTATACGAGTTATCCTCCTTTGAAATGAGAAAAAAATTTACATTTGACCTTGAACTTTAACCTATTGCCATTATTTTAGTTATTAAGTTACAGCCGCGTAACTCAGCATGTAAGACTATCATCTTATGTACTTTAACATCAATGCGTAAAATTAACTGCCTTAAATGTAATTCAAATAGATTTTGGCCAAAATGCAAAGGTCTAAAAGTCCGATTATTGATTGCGAAAATGACTTTTGATGACCACTAAAAAACCAAGGGTTAAGGTTAGGGAAAAAATAAAAGTGGTTTTAAACATCATTTATATGCATCTTTTTGGGATATGAGTTTCAAAAAAATTAAAAATGGTCGAGCGTACTCATCCGTTGAATCTGTATGGAATGACCCAAGAAGTGAAGTCGCATTCGTTTTTAGGCACCTCTACTACCTCGCCCTATAAATTCTCCACTTTCCTGAACCATTCTGTTTATTACAGGTATTTTACTTTAGCAACGATCTGAAAAAAGACTGGTTTCATTTTTCTCTTTCTTTTTTTTTAAATTCGTGCCTCGAAAAGCTAGACATTGATACATCAAAAATTTTACAATAGCAATCATTTTTTAGATCTTCGCTCACCAGAGTGCTTTTTGCACTTCTCATAAATTTTACTGTGTTTTATCAATGATGTACTTATTTATCCAACATTTAGTTTACTTCAAACCGTTTATTTACCGACCGAATGTGCTAAACATTAGGTTATCCTGTTCAGAGCAATGCAACCTAATCGAAATATCACACGTTGCTCGTAATTGAACATGTTCTGTACTAAACAACTTGTAAGAAAGCAAAAAATATGCCAATTTCGGTGCAGGTATTTACTTATTTATTTATGTTTTTGGAAAAATGTCTTTTGCTTTGTACATTTCGCACGAAAGAAGGAATAAAATGTTGTGTTTTCTTGAACGAATTTGACAATCCGAAAAAAGTAAGGATTCCTGGGAAGTTATTTTTCTTTGTATAGCTTGTGTTTTTCATTTCAAATCAAAAAATGCTATTACTTACTCCTTATGTTTTCTACTTGATATGAGTATTGACTCATTTTCTACACCCACTCATAATCATATTGGTTTTTATAACTGTTTTAAAACATTTTTAGTGGGTTTGAAACTTTGTAATAGAAATGTAGTATGAAAAAAGTTCTCAAAATAAACATACAACTAATTGCTGTACTTATTTCTGTTACTGTTTCATGTTAATTAATTACGGACCTGTTTTTCATATTTTTGATCATAAACTAAACATATTGTTACAAATTCTGTAAATAGTAATTATTGTAGGAACGTAACCTGTAAATAGTTTCCCGTAATGAATATACAACCCCTTTTTCATTCGGCTAAAGTATACGACCCCTATTTTCTTTCTTTTCATTGATAACGGTCTACTACTTTACAGAAACGTGTGGAATATTTGAGAAATTTCTTTTCGGTGTATTTAAGCCGTTAGCGATGGATAAACAGTTAGTTTCGATTGATATTTCGAACTGAGAGCTTTTGCTCTGTTTATAGCGAGGCATTTCGCTGTGTTGTTTTCGTATTTGGAAGTAAATACGTGTGTAAACGTTGAGTTTACGGTGTTTTGTGATAATTGCTTAATTGCTGATGAATAATTTAGCAGTTGTTGAAGATCTTTCCTGTACATAGTGTAAATAAATTTCCTGTGTTTTTATCAAGAACTGTGTTTTCATTTCAAGAAAGCGGAAGTCGCACCGAATCCGTTACAATTTGGCGCCCAACGTGGGGCTACTTCAGGATTTTCTTGCAGTAAGTGTGACTTTGGACATTATTTCATAAAGACTTTTTAAATTTGGACTTTATTTTTATGGTGATTACTCGCGCAATGGATGAACAATTAAAACAACTGCTTGATGCAATCAACTCTGTGAAGAGTGATATAGCGGCTAATCAAGAACAATTAAAAAGTGACTTGACTGCAAGTTTTACAGCTAATCAAGAACAATTAAAAAATGATATGGCGGCTAATCAAAACCAATTGAAAAGTGATTTAACGGTGCTGAAAAATGACCTAGTTTCTAACCAAGAGGAAATTAAAAACGATCTTACTTCGGTAAAGACCGTGATGGAAAATAAATTTAATGAGATAGAGCATCGAGTTGATGCTATTGAAGGAAAGATTGAGGCAGTTGAAGGCCGATTCATCGCAATGGAAAATAAAATCGAAGAGAAATTTGAAGAAAAATTAAGTTACGTTGAAGGCCGATGCAATGCTGTAGAAAATAAACTGGAAGAAGAAGATAGAAGATTTCATCTATTTAAAGAAGAGATCTTTAAGGACGTGGAAAGGATATTGGCGACCGCGGAAAGCAGCTCTGTACAGTTTAGCGCTCCCACATCGGTTGCTCGACCGTCCATTAAACTTGCCACATTTGATGGGAAAACTTCGTGGCAGGTTTACAAAACTCAATTCATGATAGTGGCGGAAGCGAACGGATGGGACTCTGCTACCAAGGCCTGTCATCTTGCAGCATCCCTGAGGGGTGACGCAGCGGACATTCTCCAGACCCTTCCAGACAGCCAGCGCCTGGATTTCGCCGCCCTCACAGCTGCGTTGGAGCTTCGCTTCGGTGAGAAGTGCCAGAAAGATTTCAGCCGACTCCAGTTGAAGTCCCGTTTCCAGAAAACCGGGGAAACCCTGCAAGAGCTAGCGGCGGACGTCGAGAGACTGTCGCATCTTGCTTTTTGCGACTGTCCTGCGGATGTTCGAGACAACCTGGCACTCAACTACTTCATCGACGGAGTTCGGAATCCTGAGATCCAGAAGGCCCTCCGGATGGCGAATGTAAACGACCTGAGATCCGCTTTGGTATATGCGATGAGATACGAGGCCGCCCAAGAAGCAACCCGTGTGGATCGCCATTTAATCCGGACTCGGGAAGCTGATGAGTCTGATTCCAGGTCGTCCCACCTCGCTGAACTTGAGAGACAACTCGGCGACTTGGCAAGACATCTGAGCAGCATAACAGCCCAAAAGAAACAAGAGCAGAAGTGCTGGAAATGCGGTAATGAAGGACACCTGCGAAGGAGTTGTCCGGTTCGCCAAGCTACGCGAGGGAAGGAAATCAACACCACCAGAGCTCTGCAGATTTCCTCTTCCAGTAGTGGCAGTGATGGACTTTTCATTTACGCCCATGTAAATGGGAAACCCTGCAGACTGATTGTTGACACTGGAGCCAATGTGACAATCATTAGGACAGATGTGGCTCGTGAATTTGGATTGAAACTGCTGTGGACATCGCCACGCGTAAGTCTCCAGACTGTGACAGGTGACAAAATTGAGATTGACGGTAAAGTGGACTTGGAAATAGTGTTTGGGAATGCCACCTACCATCATACGGCATTCGTCGCTAATATCACGGACCCCTTCATTCTCGGATTGGACTTTTTGAAGAAATATGACTTCACTCTCGACTTCAAGACTAATGAGCTGCACTCTATGAGAGAAGACATAGCCGTTTTCCCTGCAGAAAGTGATGTAAAATCCGCTCATCAAATAATAGCCCAAAAAGATTTATCGATTCCCTCAAGGTCAGAATCATTAATACCTGGCTCCCTTGAAGAAAGCAATAGTTTTCGATTTGGACTCATTGAATACCCTAACCTAAGCAATAACCTAAAGGGAGTGCTGGTGGCATCTACGCTTGTGGACCTTTGTAAGGATGTAATTCCTGTGAGAGTCGCCAACGTGAGTGAAAGGCCAAGGAATATCCGAAAAGGTGAAGTGTTGGCAACTTGTACTCCAGTAAACTGCATCATTAGAAGAATCAATTCCCCCGAAACTGTGTCTTCTGAGTCCTTGACATCGAAGTTAATTGGGAGTACACCCTTAACGAAAGATCAAAGAACTGCTGCGGAACAATTGGTGGATGACTTCAAGCATCTGTTTTCATCAGCATCGGAGGATGTCGGCCGTACGAATTTAACGCAGCATAGGATTTACACTGGAGACCAGCCCCCTATTAAGCAGCATCCAAGACGACTACCATTCGCCAAGAAGGAAGAAGTTGAGACCCTCCTGAAAGAGATGAAGGAAAATGATGTCATCGAACCCTCATCCAGTCCTTGGGCTTCTCCCATCGTCTTAGTCCGAAAGAAAGATGGCTCCACCAGATTTTGTGTCGATTACCGACGGCTGAATGAAATCACCAAGAAAGACAGATACCCTCTTCCACGGATAGACGACACCTTGGACACTCTTTCCGGACACAAGTGGTTTTCGACCCTGGACTTGAAGAGCGGCTACTGGCAGGTTGAGATACACCCTGATGACCGAGAAAAGACAGCATTTACAACTGGACAAGGCTTATGGCAGTTTAAAGTGATGCCCTTCGGCCTCTGCAATGCACCAGCTACGTTCGAGCGTCTTATGGAGACAGTGTTAAGAGGACTTTCCTACGAATCCTGTCTGGTCTACTTAGACGATATTATCATCGTGGGACGCAGTTTCGAAGAACATCTGGCAAATCTTAGGAAGGTGCTGCAAAAGCTTAAGGAAGCCAATCTGAAGTTAAGCCCGTCCAAATGTAATTTGTTCCGCCGGGAAGTGAACTACCTTGGTCACATCATCTCTTCTGAAGGTGTACAAACCGATCCAGAAAAGGTATCTGCGGTCAAGAGTTGGAGTCGTCCCGAAAACATCCATCAGCTGCGAAGTTTCCTGGGGCTCTGCACGTACTACAGGAAGTTTGTAAAGGGCTTTTCCAACATTGCACGACCTTTGCATAAGCTGACGGAGAGCAAGCTAAAGTTTGAATGGTCCAAAGAATGCGAAGATGCATTTCTACGACTGAAGGAGGCTTTAACATCAACGCCTATCCTCGCCTATCCTCGGCCTGAAAAATCCTTCATCCTAGACACGGATGCGAGCAACGAGGGCATCGGAGCTGTTTTATCCCAAGAAATTGACGGAAATGAACATGTCATCGCTTACTGGAGCAAATGCTTATCAAAGTCGGAGCGAAATTACTGCGTCACCAGAAAGGAGTTACTGGCCATAGTGAAAGCTGTAGAACACTTCCATCATTACCTCTACGGCCAAAAATTTCTGCTTCGGACAGATCATGCCTCATTAACTTGGCTTTTGAACTTCAAAAATCCGGAAGGTCAGATAGCCAGATGGATACAGCGGCTCCAGGAATATGACATGGAGATCAAGCATCGAAAAGGGTTATCTCACGGTAATGCTGACGCTTTATCAAGGAGACCCTGTCCTGAGAACTGCCACTATTGTTCCCGAATCGAGAAACAGTATGGAACGACTAGCCCTACCGCCTATCAGGCGACAGTGACTCCAACATCATCAGAACCTGATCCATGGAGTGATGACCAAGTTCGAAAAGATCAACTTGAAGACCCCGACATAAAACCAATTTTGGAGTTCATGGAAAGTGACAGTCGGCGACCTAGCTGGCAGGACGTTTCCATCTTCAGTCCTGCAACAAAAAGATACTGGGCTTTATGGAACTCGCTCCATTTACGGAACGGCGTGCTACACCGAAAATGGGAATCTGACGACGGCAAAACATCTAGGTGGCAGTTACTACTTCCCCGATCAAGGATTTCAGATGTTCTGAAAGAAATACATAGTAGTGCGACTGGAGGACATTTTGGTGTCTTGAAAACCCTCAATAAAGTTCGGGAACGCTTCTTCTGGAGCAAGGCGAAGGATGACGTGGAGAAGTGGTGCCATTCTTGTGACGCCTGTGCTGCTCGTAAAGGACCGAAGAAAAGAAGCAGAGGGAAGCTACATCTGTACAACGTTGGAGCTCCTTTCGAACGAATTGGGATCGACATCCTGGGTCCTCTACCAAGAACTGCTGATGGGAACAAATACATTCTTGTTTCCATCGACTACTTCACCAAATGGCCGGAAGCATATCCCATTCCAGATCAAGAGGCTACCACCGTAGCAGAGACTCTAGTCCAACATTGGATCTCGAGATACGGAACACCTTTGCAGATTCATTCCGATCAAGGGAGGAATTTCATCTCTGCTGTGTTTAAGGACCTATGTCAAATTCTCGGAATTGAGAAAACTAGGACAACACCACTACACCCACAATCGGACGGCATGGTGGAGAGATTTAACCGCACAATCCTGAATAATCTCTCACTTATGGTATCCAGAAATCAACAGGATTGGGACAAGAAGCTACCTTTGTTCCTGCTGGCCTACCGCAGTGCTGTCCACGAGACTGCCGGATTTGCCCCATCTCAGATGCTCTTCGGACGAGAGCTTCGGCTACCTTGTGATCTCGTCTTCGGTCGTCCTCCGGATGCGCCTTCATCGCCTGAGGAGTACATCCAGGATCTCCAGGCCCGGTTGGAAGACGTTCATAACTTCGCACGAGAGCGAATCAACATCGCGGCGGAGAAGATGAAGACCAGATACGACACAAGGTCTACTGGACATGAATTCAACGAAGGCGACAAGGTTTGGTTATGGAATCCCATCCGACGGAAAGGTCTGTCACCCAAATTGCAGTCGCATTGGGATGGACCCTACAAAGTCCTTAACCGACTGAATGACGTCGTAGTGAGGATCCAAAAATCACCTAATGCAAAACCTAGGGTTGTACATTATGATCGGTTAGCCCCATACTATGGCCATAGTTCATGAGTATTACGTAAACAACCATGGTTGATAACATAAAAGTTGTAGATAATTTTTGCTTTTAATGTTTAGTAATATTTCTTGTTATTATTGTGTTTTCTGTATCTGTTAGTTATTAATTAATGTGTATATTTGTAAACTTGTGATAGAAGTTTGGCACCCTTTCTGGGGATTGTACTGCCCGGGACGTGCAGTCCTTAGGAAGGGGGCAATGTTACAAATTCTGTAAATAGTAATTATTGTAGGAACGTAACCTGTAAATAGTTTCCCGTAATGAATATACAACCCCTTTTTCATTCGGCTAAAGTATACGACCCCTATTTTCTTTCTTTTCATTGATAACGGTCTACTACTTTACAGAAGCGTGTGGAATATTTGAGAAATTTCTTTTCGGTGTATTTAAGCCGTTAGCGATGGATAAACAGTTAGTTTCGATTGATATTTCGAACTGAGAGCTTTTGCTCTGTTTATAGCGAGGCATTTCGCTGTGTTGTTTTCGTATTTGGAAGTAAATACGTGTGTAAACGTTGAGTTTACGGTGTTGTGTGATAATTGCTTAATTGCTGATGAATAATTTAGCAGTTGTTGAAGATCTTTCCTGTACATAGTGTAAATAAATTTCCTGTGTTTTTATCAAGAACTGTGTTTTCATTTCAAGAAAGCGGAAGTCGCACCGAATCCGTTACAATATTATTTGCTTACTAAGCTTATTACTTGCTTATTACCTTCATTGCCGATATTTAAACTCCGAAGTTATCTTATGCATGTCAAGCTCCCTCTCCAGAGAAATATTAAATCAAAAATATGACTTAATTTTGTCCTTTTTTTTTTATTGAAATGAAAAGTTTCATTTAAGATGCTGAAGCAGCAGGTTGCTTACTAGTAAGCGTTATGTGCTAGCTAATCACCAAAATAAGCTAATTGAGAGAAGAATCTATAAATTGCAAAAGTGACAAAGTGTCATTCATCTTTTGCTTTCTCACGTAGCAATAAAAGAACAACTTATGTGTCTCGTGTGTTAGGAAGCACAGAACATGGAAAATTTTGCACAGGAAAAGAGATTTCTTTTTTTTGGGGGGGGGAGGGGAGATCGCTGGGTAAATCAAGCTAGAAAGTTTTTTTAAACCTACTTCAGAAATAAATAAATAAATAAATAGATAAATAAAATAATAATAATAAATAAATAAATAAATAAATTTTCATGACCCTCGGGGGAGGGGCCGAATTTCCCATGATATGGGGGGGGGCGACCAAAATAGGTTTCGCACGCGGGCGCTCAGACGCCTAGCAGCGGGCCTGAAGGCATTTGGCAATTTTTTCAAATGTCGCTGTTTTTGAAGCTAAAGACCACGCAAAACTGTTTCTCGGTTTTCACCATGTAACCAAATATATCCATTTCTTTAATATTTCTTTCTTTAAATTTGTTAACACGTAAAATAATTCGCCAAATAAAGTAAGCAAATCCATAAATAGCACAAAAACTTCCATTAATTTGTCTTTTCGTACAATTCCAAACAATTGCCAAATTTTTTACTATTTATTGGAAACATTTCGGGTAGCATCATTTTATAATCACTAGAAGTATCTCAGTAGCTGGCGATCTTTGATGAAAATTAGTAACACAGAGTTTTACAAAGTAGGGAGGGGGAGCCGCATTTAAGGTATCCCAAAACGATTAACGCAAATTTAATAACATTTTAAATCGCTGTAAGGTATTACGGGCGGCTACATTTTTTAAAAGTTGTACTTTAATAGCAATATAGAAAAGATTTTAGACATATCGTTTTTTCGATTCTAGAAGAGTACTATTTTGTTCTTCATACTCATTGCCATTTTACTTTTATGGGTACGGAAGGAGCTCTATTTCTAATCACGTCAAAGTGGTGTGTTTTGAGTTATTTCAGTAACAGCAGAGAACGAATAAAAGTAGCGATTGTTTCTCATAATTATTACAGACCCAGGCAAAGATGGGTATTTTCGCTACGTACAATTATCTGGTAAATAAAGTTATGAAATAGAGTCTGCCACCTACCCTCAGTTACCGTCGAAGAAAGATTTATTTTTCGCCAGGAACAGCTAAATACATGCAAAACGTTTTCTTTATAGCATCTTCTGTTAGGAATTAAAAATTATATCTTATGAATATAGATGGCCACTAGAGGGCGCCTGTGATGCAGGGAGTGCTAATTTGATAAGTGTTTTCTTGCTATAATTTTTCATTATTACTGTCTAGTTTTAAGTTTTTTTACTGAACTTTATCATGTAATTTAGTTTTATTGTGTTTTGGGGGCTCATTTTTGCTGTTATTGTATTCTTGAAGTGTTTTTGCATTTTTTGGAGCTAAGCCTAACATGTGGTGATCTCCTGGTTTTTGATCTTGTGTGCTATATTGGGTGTAGCAACTGTTTATTTACTGCTGTTTTTAGTATTTATTCTGTGTTTTTTTTTTTTTTTTTGCATTTTTATCTTTCTGTTTTGCCTTTTGGAACATATCCACTGAGTAGAAATGGGTGTTATATGCATTATGAAAGAGGTAAAGAGTGGGAAGGGGGACAGGTGGATCTGTTGTGATTTATGTCATATGTTCTGCCTGTATAAGAGGGAAAATGAGTCTGTTTTTGAGGAGGATTATATTTGCACTAAATGTGCTGAACTCTCAGACTTAAGACTTAAGATGCTAGTTTTGGAAACCAAATTAGCATTAGGGTGTAGGCCAGTTGTAGAGGATATAAATGTTCCAGAGATTCAGGGGGAAGTTTCAAATGAGGAGTTAGACTGGGAAACTAAGGGTGTAATTTTGGGGGATTCTATGGTAAGGGAGGTGGGTAACACAGTTGGGAGAGTAAAGCGTAAGGTGGCTAGGTGTTGTTTACCAGGGGCTCGGGTAAAAGACGTTAATATGGTTGCTGAAAAGAAGGAGGTATTTTATAAAGAGGATGTAGTTACTTTGTGGGTGGGAACTAACGATGTAGGCCATAGTAACAACGATGAGTTTACAAAGGAATGGGATTCCCTGTTGGACAAAGCAACCAACTGTTCGGCAAATGTCCAAGTGGTTGATTTGCTTCCCAGGTATGGAGTGCATAGGAGTTAGTTAAACCAACGAGCTAGGTGTATGAACCTGGTACTCAAGGAAATTTGCGTTAAGCGTAGTATCAGGTTTATTGATGTGTGGAGTAAATGTAAACGAGATTAGATTGCTAGGGATGGCCTGCATCTGAGCTCTACAGGGGTCAAAATGGTTAGTGGTTTGGTTTTAGAGGCTTCAGAATCAAAAAACTAAGTTGGAATGGGGGGCATGGTTTAAGGAGCAGAATTCGAAAGGGTACTAACTATTGGGATTTGAGTAGAAACGGAAATAGGGTGGCTAATAAGAGAAGAGATTTTAACAGTTGGGATTCAAACAATCGTGCAGCATTAAATAAAAGTAAGATGGGCTTACATAAGGTTTTTTATACAAATGTTCGTAGCATTAGGAACAAGATGGAAGAATTGAAGAGCATAATTATAGACGAGAGGTTGGATATTATTGGAGTTACCGAGACATGGGCTACCGGAAGTGATGATGATTTATTATCTATTGCTGGGTATAATTTGTTTAGACAAGATAGAGTAGGTAAAAGAGGTGGTGGGGTTTTATTTTATGTCAGAGACACTTTAATTTGCAATGAATTGGTAATTAATGATAAACCTAATGAGATTGATATGATTTGGCTGGAGTTGATTAGTAATAAGGGCAAAAAACTACGTTTAGGGAATATTTATAGGCCACCCAACTTAAGCCAGGGTCAAGACGAACAGATGTTTAGTATTATTAGTGACATTTCTAGCAAGGGGTCAGTCATCATAATGGGAGATTTTTATTTTCCAGGAATTGATTGGAATAATTTTTACCATAGTAATAGCAGAGAAGAGGAATTTTTGAAAGTAATTGGTGACTGTTTCTTATATCAAATTGTAACTCAGGGTACTCGACAGGACGCGATTTTGGATCTAGTTTTCTGCGACATGGAAGGCTCTGTTCAGGGGTTATGTGTAGGGGAACACATTGGAGATAGTGACCACAACAGTATTAGGTTTGGGATTAAATTTGATATGCGCAAAGTAGAGAATTTTAGGTTTGTGCCCAATTTCAGAAATACTGACTTTGTGGCACTTCGGCAGAGTTTGAAAGCAGTTTTTTCTTCTGGATTGGACAATAGCGATGTGAATCTTCAGTGGGCAGAGTTTAAGGAAAATCTAGCGAATACGGTTAGGGATCATGTTCTTTTTAGGAGAAAGGGTGTCAACACTAAAATTTGGCCAATGTGGTTCTCCAGGGATACTAAAGACGCTCTAATACAAGCAAGCTGCTTTTCATAGGTTTAGAGAAACAGGTCACAGTGCAGATAGGCTCCAATATTGTAAGGCAAGGCGTAAATTTAAGTATTTGGTACGGATTCAGAAAAGAGAGTTGGAGCAAAGACTGGCAGATAACATAAACAGGAATCCCAAAAGGTTTTTTGCATACGCTAATTCGGGGAAAGTTCGAAATAGTCATATTGGGCCACTGGTTGATGAGCACGGAATTTTGATTCAGGACGATAGTGATATTGCTAATGTTCTTAATAACTTTTTTCGGAGTGTTTTTAACGATAACTGTATCTCAACAGTTGACACCAACAAGACACAAGCTATAGTACAGCTTGAGGACTTTGTATTTTCCAGGGATGACGTTTTACTTCATTTGAAAAAAATTAAAGAGACTAAGTCTCCGGGGCCAGATAATATTTATCCGAAAATTTTAGTTGAATGTGCAGAGGAATTAGCAGATGTAATCGCAAACATTTTCAATGCTTCTTATAATTCGGGGACAGTGCCAGAGGACTGGAAGCTGGCTAACATTACACCACTCTTCAAGAAAGGGTCTAAAGGGAGTGCGGGAAATTATAGACCTGTGAGTCTAACTTCGGTGGTTTGCAAAATTTTTGAGACATTGATGAAAATTAAGATAGTAATTTTCTAGAGACTAATAATCTATTGACTAGTTTTCAGTACGGTTTCAGGAAAGGTAAATCTTGTGCAACTAATTTATTACATTTCTATGACAAAGTTACCATGGCTTTGGACAATAAGAAGCCTGTAGATGTTGTTTACATTGATTTTCAAAAAGCTTTCGATAAGGTACCGCATGTTGCTCTACTTAGCAAATTAGCTGATATAGGAATAGGAGGGAAAACTTTCATTTGGGTAAAAAACTGGCTGACCGGAAGGAAACAAAGAGTTGTTGTAAGGGGAAATTATTCTAGTTGGAGTAAGGTCTTAAGCGGGGTTCCTCAAGGATCAGTGTTAGGGCCTGTTTTGTTCATTGTCTTTATGAACGATATTCACAAAAATATTTCTGGGAACATGAATTGTTTTGCTGATGATGTCAAAGTTATGGGGACTGTAGAAAATGAAGAACAAGCAAATCAGCTGCAAAAGGATCTAGATCATATTACGGAGTGGGCTGATAAATGGGGTATGGCGGTTATTGTTGGGAAATGTCAAGTGCTACATTTAGGGCATGGAAATAAGTGTACAAGCTATTATTTGCAAGGTTCAGTCATTAGTCAGGCAGACAAAGTTACTGATCTGGGGGTCCTAATAAGTCAGGATTTAAAGTTTAGCCAACAGTGCAGCATTGCTAGCAACAAAGCCAATAAGATGCTTGGGTTTATAAATAGATCTATTTCAAATAAATCTAAAGAAGTTCTTCTGCCCTTATACAGAAGTTTGGTAAGACCCCATTTGGAGTATGCTGTTCAATTTTGGTCTCCTTATCTTAAGAAAGACATTAATGTATTGGAGAGGGTTCAAAGGCGAGCTACAAGGCTAATAAGTGGACTTTCCCACTTAGATTATGATTCCAGGCTTAGAAAACTAAAAATGTACAGTCTTGAGCAAAGCAGAGACCAAGGGGACATGATTCAGCTGTTTAAATTTATTAAAACGAAAGATGTTACGGGGCTAAAGTTTAGCACTGAAAACAGGACAAGGGATCATTGTTTTAAGCTATTTAAATCTCAGGCTAACATGGATATTAGGAAAAATTATTATTTTAGCAGGGTAGTGGAACCTTGGAACAGCTTACCGGAAGAGGTGGTAATGAGCAAAGGAGTAGACAGTTTTAAGAGGGCCATTGATCTTCACTGGGGATTGTAAATTGACTAGGACCAGTCTAGCTGGGCCCAGAGCCTGTTGCTGGTCGTCACTTTTGTATTTGTATTTGTATTAACCAAACATTTTACGCAGTTTCATAAACTTGGCAAGTGTCTGGCGAATGTATGGTACTGTGGTCATTTGGCGATAAATAATGGATTTGGATTTATTATTTTACATTTTAACTCTGCTTTTAATTACAAAAATATAAAGTGAAACTAAACAAAATGACATTTTAAAAACTTATTTGATAGGCATAGTTATGATAACGTGGTCGGGACGAGTGTTCAAAATTTTTGGCGCTACAGCCATTACAAAAGTTGCATTAAAATGTTAAAATTCAGCCAAATTAATTTTGGTAAAAGATCATTAAGTACTATAGGGTATTGAAGTTAAAATTAATCCGCCAAATTAGTGGAACAAGACTCTTAAATAACATTAAAACTACTATTAAAATGTAAATTAATCCACCAAATCTATTTTTTATCTCCAATCGTACCAGGCAACTACTTTAGTGCATTAGCGAATTATTTAAAATTTTTATGAAACTTTTCATTTTCTCTTTTCTTTTTTGCGTGTGTGTATTTTTAAGGGTTCAAAATGCTAATTAGGATTTTGTGGAATTAATGTCCCTATTTTCATGGCGACAATGGAGAATATTGATCTCTCTTTCTTTCTTTTTTTTATTTTGTTTTTGTTTTTTATCCCATCGGACCTGTACTAATGAAGATTTTTGGAAATAATCATAACTAAGATCACCAGAGGGAAATGTTATTTGAAAACGCTGATAGAGACCATTCTAACAGAGACTTTTGGGAATTTTTCTCTTTGCGAAATGAGAAAATTTTTGTACTATTGTCCTCATTTAAATGGGAACTTAAAAAAAAAACTGTTGCGCTTACTCTGATTTTAATGGTATTTTTACTTTGAACTTTTTCGTATTGTAATCAGGACCGTTTACGTTATTAAGAAACAGTTAATTTCCATCTGATGGGGAATTTAAAGGTTTGATGTTCTCTCTCTAAAGGGCATTATTAGAATCAGGATTTGTAGTGATTGTTGACCCTGTTTTATGGCAATTTCTCCGATAAGAAGCTATACATTATACAATAATTTAGATAGCCGGTGTAGCGCCGGATATTATTTGACGGAGATCGGGATTATAAGAGAACTGTTTCACTTCATTTAAGAATAGTTGACCTCACTCGAATTGGATTTTTTGAGAATTACCCAAACTAACTTCTTTACAACTCCTGAACGTTTTCGTGATTTATTTTGTGTGATTTTTGGATGTCTTCCCAGTTTCGCCGACATTTCATCCTTCCCCCTGATTTTCAGTTTTAATCATACCTTTTGATGCATTTAAGGGGGCAGGGGGCAGGCAATTTGAACTGTCGGCGAAACTGGAGACAAACCATTTTTTTTTTTTTTTTTTTGGTAACTATTTGTCCTCTGCCTGTGTTCACCATTAACTTGAATCGATTGAAACAAACTACATCAACGTGAGCGAAGCCGCGGGTAAAAGCTAGTTTAAAATAAAGGCTATTTATTGGATTACTTGTATCCAGATGCAATGGAGATACTTAAATTTAGCACCGCTGGTCACATGTAAGTATTGTTGAATACCTTTGTACATGTTAATATACAAATGTATTTTTCTTGTTAATATGCATTTGATAGAATTCCGATGGTAGCTGATTTAGAATTTATAGAACTATTATAAAAATATTGTTTTTGCTCTAACGCATTGTATTCTTTTGAAAGTCATTAAAACATTAAATGCCAACATTTCGTATCAACCGGAGATTATCGTGGTAAGCGAGCAAGACAGAAAAAAATCACTCAGTTTTTTTTTTCTTTTTGACTGATTGAAAGTAAACATTTTAAATCTCTAAATAAAAGTATTTCTTGCTGTTATATTTTTTGCGAAAAGGCATAGTAGATTGTTAATCTTTGAAAATACGATTAAAATTTTGACAAGAATAAGTTTTCTTGGCTACTCAGAAATCTGGAAACATTCATTACTCCTTTCGGGATTTCATTTATAATAATAAATATAAATTACTTAATTTATTTTATCAGGATCTCATCCAAAAACTTATTTGAGATTATTGCAAGTTTCTTGTAAAAACATTTCGGATAAAACGAACTGATTGATATGTTTAGCCTAAGTATAATGATTATGCACTAAAAATCTATGTTGCTATTCCAATGAGTGAAAAATGCGGAAATCATCGGGGGGGGGGGATACATCATCTGGGGAGCCAAAAACTCTTCACGTGTATGTCAATGATTCTGCTTTTAAACACAGTAAATTGGTATACACTCCAATCAGGTATATTATTCCATGATAAAGTCAACCGGTTTTTAGTGGTATTTTATTTGACTCATCTTCAAATAAAAATATTCTATTTTTCATATATGCTTTTCCATGCCACCCCAGACAATGTACGACGAAGAGAATATCGAACAGCAGGGACAATTGGTGTCATATTCAAATCCATCAATTTTTCTGCTAGTACTATTTGATTAATTTGATTCATCTGAAGGTGTATGGTAGGTAAGTTATCAAGCAAAATTTTCACTTAAAATATATTTTAGTAATAAATACAAATTAAAAAAATAATAGTTTTTGAATGGTTATCCATTTTTCTATTATACATATATCATTTTAAAAATAGGATAAAAAAACAAGAATGAAATTTCAGTAAAATATGTGAAAATGAAAAACGAAAAAATAGCGCAACGAAAAATCAAGAACCGAAAGTTCTGTAAAGACACAGAAAATTTAAAAACGGAAAAAGAGATGAACGGAAAATTTAAAAACGGAAAAATAGATCAACGGAAAGAAGATAAATGGAATTTTCGTTAAATCACGGAAAATTTATAAATGTATGAACAGAACTAAACGGAGAAATGAGAAATGGAACTTCTGTTAAGTCACGGAAAATAATTTAACGGAAACGTAATATTTACGGCAACTTTGCTGCCGGTACTTTATCCGTTATTTTCAGGAAATTTTTTTAACAGTGTAGCTTCTGTTACGAGAGTAGTTACTATCTGTAAAGATGTGTAAGCCCAAACCATCTTTTACACCGAATGGTATGAACAGTAAAGATGGAATAGCAAATTGCTAAAAACTTCTGGTACGAGTTATGCGCTGATCCTCCATCAGTATTCGATGAATCTGGTTTCAGAAGGAAAGAAATCCTGTATCGTTAAAGTGCTATTAACTGAAGCAAAAGGTTCATCCACCATCACAGAACGAACATCTGGTGTCATATATGAGGCAGTGAGAAGCAAAGGGTGAAAGTGGACATTTTCAAGTTTTGAATAAAACGCGTTTAAAGATAAGATCCTAGGTAGGCTTTCATTGATTTTCCTTTCTAAATCATGCTGTATAGAAGCAACTACCAGGTCTACTAGTACCATTTCTTGCCCCAAAATAGAGGGAGGTTCACCAACCATTTGTACTGGTTATCTCCAAATTTTAAATTTTGCCACTTACATCCCTTTGCTTCTCACTGCCACATATGTAATAGATGGAAGATACCTGCTTGATCATATTTTTGGTAATGATATGTAAGCATCAAGGAAATATTCCAGCAATGCAGTGTATAGATCGCTTGTAAGTATGGGAAAGCTAGTGTCATTTTTGATGGGTGCAAAGAAAGCACCAAAGAAATATAATCTGCGTCCTATTACAACAGCCAAGCTTTCTGCTCTAGAAGACTTTCTGCGTCTCAATCTTGTGCTTGCTCTGAGGGGTTCATTGGATATAGTGAATGTTTGAAAAGTCTGAAAGTGGACTGAAGTACTCAATTATATGCACAAACTGTGTTAGACATAGTTGCAACAATAACGATTTTGCTGAGGATCTAGATTCCAAAAAACATCTTGATAACGAAGACTTTTTGTTATAAGCTTAGGAGAAATCATTTGAAAGCAAAAAACAGTTCAGCGTTATTTTTCTGGCCATTTAATCAAATGTGCACCATCAGAGGGGTTGGGAGGGAAGGATAATATTTTAGTATATAATTTCGTTTTGGGACGTGAGCTACTGTTCTTATGGGGTGGACAGTCCTGATTTAATGCCTTTTAGATTCGCATGAAATAATACTTCTACTTGAAATTAAAGGTGGGGGGGGGGGGGGTGAGGATTTATTTTATTTGGCAGAGGGGGGTGCTGTAGCTTTGAGAGGAGGTGCACTATCGCTCTTGGAGGATGGACGCACTTGGTTTCTAACAATTTTCTTAGCATAAAATAATGTGTTAATATGAAATGTATGGAGGGGGGTTCGGGGGTACTGCTTCGTTTTACGGGGATAGGGGGGCTCTGTAGCATTGGTGGGTTATGTCATTCCTCTTGGGGGTCAAACACCTTTAATTTCATGCTTTTAAATTTAGTATAACATAATATTCTCACTTTAAATTTAGTCTAAAAATTCTGGAAAAATACCCTAAACAGCAATTTTAAGATGCCCCCCCCCCCATTCCAAAACCTGACACACAATGGGGTGGGACTTTTTACCTGTTCTTATTGGGAGGGTAATAAACAATTTGCACCAGGTTTAGCTTTTTTTTTTTTTTTTTGGATGTTTGGTTCCGACCCCTATTTTTACTGTACTAAAAGGGGACATTCAACATCTTCTTCTGTCTCACTAAGCGATTCCGGGTTCATGTCAGAGTCATTATCAATAAGGGGAAGGTCATTATCATCGAAACAATTATCAGACGATTCAATTTGAATAACTTTTCGGCGTCGTTTCCCAATTTTTTTCTCCCTCAGCTTTTGAAATGCGCTTTTTTTTTTTTTTTTTGCTGCAAACTTGCCTGAAATTGATCTTTTTGAGATTGATGGTCGCTCTTCGTTGGTCGCAACACTATTTGCCAGTTTTGTCGTAGCCTTTCTTCTTTTGTACTTTAGTAGTTTTTTTTTTTCTTGCCTAACATCTTCTTGTAGGGTGATGATGTTATAAGCGAAGTTTTCCCTGATCTTGATGACGAAGAGGAAGCAGGTCATGATGGCGCAGGTGAGATGTCGTTCGGTGACACATAGCTTTGAGTCTGTTGTACTGAGGTAGAAGGGGTAACATTATGAAGACCCTGATCAGAAACTCCAGAAGGAACTGATGAAGCCTGATAATCAGAAACAACATTAGATCCGTGTATGTTTCGTTCATGTTCTTCATTATTATTTCTGGGCATGAAGTCAGTATCCTTGAAAACGTGTCTGTTAAAAGGAAATAGTCCTGTCTTCTGAAAGGCATAGACTGAAGCCAATATTGTTGCAACTCTATTGTATGCCCTCTCAAACAATTCACCAATCTGATTGTTTGTCACAACTCTTCCAGGATTGTTCCACAGCCATGTTTCAATCTCTTGACCGTAGTGAGGGGAGCCATGAACCCTACATCGAGAGGTAGCATTTTATGAGTGGAGTGAGGAGGCAATGATACTATATAGACACCTGATTATCACGCGCCATGTCTATTACATCCACATTTCGAGTGTGGCTATAATGACCGTCTAACACTAATAGAACAGGATTAGAAGCAGTCGGCTTTGTTACCTGGATCAAATGGTTTAACTACTTTGCGAAAATATCTCCTTGAACCCATCCAGACGGGTAAAAAGCCTAAACTGAACCTACTGGGGCTCCATCCATCAAATTCAATGACATATTTTCCTAGGAAAAATCAGTAAAGGAGGAACATAGTTGTATTTCTAGCACTTAAGTGGTTGTCGATTTTAGTCCTTGGGGGCCGCAATCCTTTTGAGGGTTCCTGAAATTTCTTTGATTTGCTTCTCAAGTTCAGCAAACCGTGCCGACACCGGATCAGGTTCATCAGCTTTCACGCCACGGATTTAATGGCGATCCTTACGGGTTGCTTGCTGGGCGGCCTCCAACTTCATCGCATACATCAACAGCGGATTTCAGGTCTTTGACATCCGCCATCAGTAGAGCTTTCTGGATTTCTGGATCTCGAACCCCGTCGATGTAGTAATTGAGTGCCAGGTTGTCTCGAACATCTGCAGGACAGTCGCAAAAAGCAAGATGAAACAGTCTCTGCCGCTAGCTCTTGCAGGGTTTCCCCGGTTTTCTGGAAACGGAACTTCTACAAGAGTCGGCTGAAATCTTTCTGGCACTTCTCACTGAAGCGAAGCTCCAACGCAGATGTGAGGGCGGTGAAATCTAGGCGTTCGCTATCCGAAAGAGTCTGTAGAATGTCCGCCGAGCCACCTGTCAGGGATGCTGCAAGATGGCAGGCCTTGGTAACCCAGTCCCATCCATTTGCTTCGGAAACTATCAGGAACTGGATCTTGTATACTTGCCACGAGGATTTGCCGTCTAATGTGGCGAGCTTAATTGAAAGTCGTGTAGCTGAAGGTACAAAATCACCAGCACCGCTTCCACAGGCCGCCAATTTCCTTTCCAGATCTTTAAAGATCTCTTCTTTAAGTAAATGAAATTTTCTATCTTCTTCTTCCAATTTATTTTCTACAGCACTGAAACGGCCTTCAACGGTACCAAATTTTTCTTCAATAGCATCAACTCGATGCTCTATGTCATTAAATTTATTTTCCATCACAGTCTTTACCGAAGTAAAGTCGTTTTTAATTTCTTCTTGATTAGAAGTTAAGTCATTTTTCAGCACTAAATCACTTTTTCATTCTTCTTGATTTGCAGCCAAATTTCTTCTGAAATGGTCTTGATTAACCGACATACTTGCATTCAGATCACTTTTTAATTGTTCTTGACATAGACTAATAATAAGAGTAGACCGAGCTATGGCAACCCTTTTGCTGCTCATAAACCAAACCATGTGACTGGTGGATATCCTAGCAACAGCGGGCGTTAATCGTAGCAGACGATCAACGCCAGCGCGAAATAAAATAAATAGAATTGATGGAACACGGAAGAATGATCTTTTATGGAGTCCGATTTGTAAATTTGTTATTCTAAGTTGTAAATATTTTGTTAATATAGTGAGTTTTTCGTTTAGATAGTATTGTGCATTTTCTTTAGTCAATTTCAATAACTCTCTAAGCAATAAAAGATACAAGCGACCAAGAAGAATCAGCAAACGGTAAGATTTTTACCTACAGTTTCAATTTAAGATACCGATTAGTACATTTTTGCGTTAACGCAAAACGTTTACGCCATTTCGTTCACGTCAACGCTAACAGCTCCAAATAAAATAAAAGTTACCGAAAACTGATCAAAAACTATTACTAATGTCAAAATAATGCATAACTAAAAGAAAAACAGTCCAATCTCTGCACCTGGAAGTTTTTTTTAATGAAAACACATTGTCTTAAAATACATGTCGAGTGCCAACTATAGATAATGCTGCCATCTAGCAACCATGCTGCCAAAGTCTTCGCCAAGCCCTTCCACTAGTCACATGATACATCTATGAACCAATTTTCTTCATCAGCAAGAATGAGAAAGCTCGGTCTACTCTTATTATTAGTCTATGGTTCTTGATTAGCCGCCATATCACTCTTCACAGAGTTGATTGCGGCAAGAAGTTGTTGTAATTGATTATCCATTGCGCGAGTAATCACCATAAAATGCCCAAGGTCACACTGATTATTTCAAGAAAATCCTTAAGAAGCCCCACTTTGGGCGCCAATTGTTACGGGTCTGGTGCAACTTCAAACTTTCTTCAAAATGATGATTCCAATCTTGATAAAAACACAATGAATTTATTTATAAATATTAACAATAGATCAGGTAGCAATTGAAAACATCCAACAAATTAATCGAATATCCTTAAACACTGTACATTACTCAGTACATCACGCATTTAAATCCAAAATACGTGAAAAGAACAAATTCGAAAATCACAGCGCAAGCGCTAATAAATTCAGACAGCAGTGAAAAACGAAACTAAACAGTACAGAAGCAATAGAAGATATGTATAGATTGATTTTGCGACGAAACGGGTTAAGCGTTCTGTTTTTCGCACGGTTAAAAATATTTCTGCGGGAGGAGGTCCGATTTCATCCAGCTAATCAGAGAACTTGGCGAACAATTTTAGGTGAAAATTAAATGTAAAAATTTTAATTTTACGCTGCAGAAACTTTTTCAGCACTCAAATGTGTGCACTCAAGAAAACTTTAAAAGAGAGCACTGCAACTTACCTTTGGTTAAATTTAATTTTCTTCTGATTACAATCTGGTCCAAGAAATGTTTCCTATCCTATAAGTGTGAGGTAGAAAAAAACTGTTTTCGATTACTGATCTAACAGGGACGCTCCTCACTCTGGCTCTTTCGAGCAACATGCGTCTTAGTCCGAAGGCATAACGAAAAGATTGTGCATTTTGAAGTAAAAGAAATTTCTTTTTTTAATTATGTTTTAGGGTCATTAAGGATCATTTTTAGCCACGGAGGCATTCGCTACGTCATTTGGATTGCTTTTTATAGCGTCCCAAAGTTATCTTGCGCGCGGATAGGACTTAACTTAGGTAATTTGTTATAAATAGATGTATTTCGGACAATAGTGTGTGTAATTCCACTTTTTCATGTCTAATTATAATAAATATTGTTAAAAACAGCGAGTATCAAGCGTGCTTGGGAACTAAACCCTGCGGGTTCCGCGTTCGGCTGACCAGCTAATCGGAACGTTTACCTAGAGCCCTTCCTTTGTCAGGAAGACTTAGATGGGCAAAGTAGGCCTTGGCACCCATGGGCTGTCGTGCCATTGGGTTTGGTTAAAAGCAGCGATAGAAAGACATAAAAAAATTTGGTTCCTGAAAATGTGTCTCAAAATATAGCACTAACGATCTTCTACTTAACTTTTTTGAAAGTAACCAAATTTCATTCAAAAACATTTTAAATTGTGATCAATTAGGTGCTTTTATTGCAAAAGCAGAGTTTAAACATTACTGGGACATATCTCAGCTGGTTTCATCATTTTCACAAGAACATTTTCACGAAGTGCAAGGGAGACCAGCTTCCACATCGGCATCGAGAGTTACGACACTTGATTTTACTCTACTCTAGAGTCACAACTGACTTCAACTGTATTTATGTCGAGGACTGCATACTAAGTGCCTTGCCTCCATTATTTTTATATACCGATAGATGGCAGCACCATCACCGGATCGAACAGTTAGTGAGAATTTTGAACTAGTCCAGGAACTAATAGCTACCTAGTACTAGCACCCCCAGAGGTATCGTTTCACTTGGAGGACATTGAGACCACGAGCATATTTAACGTTGCCCAGTCCCCATTAATGACGACGGTGGGTCTTCGACCAGCGGGGATCGAACCCGAGGCCCTCCGGTCCCGAGTCCAATACCCTACCGATCAGGCTACCACGGCCTTACACTTGATTTTGCGATTTTCTACTGACAGGCTTCAGAAGCAGAATAGAAATCCATTCGACCTGAAGATTTGATTTTGGTTGTATTATTATAGTAAAATGTTACAAGTTAGGGAAAAAAATATAGGTATATCTTCCAAGTCGCCGGTCATTTGCTCAACGTTATTCAACCATACTCTTGAGGGTAAAAAAGACTGGAGTTACATGTAGACCAGGGAGGTAGAAGGGAGGAGATAAATCTTTAATATTTAGAAGTGACAACGATTGTTCACTTATTTTAGAGGGCGCTGTCGGCAAACCGCTTCCGACAATCGCAGCAGATCAATGTAAATGATGCTAAGTTTCTCTTTTTTTTAAAGGCAGCTATTAAAGCAAAAAAAGAAAGAAAAAAAAAACTACTGGAAATTGGTTGTAATACGGGGTCAATATAGTGGACGATGTACGGCTTTCGTCCACAGGAAGTTTGCACAGTATTTTTATCTAAAAATTAATTTTATTTTTACGTTTTATTTTTTACGAGTTGAAATGTTTCTATTTCTGTAAATAATTGACGAAATGATAATGTAGTAGAATTAATTACGTAAATACTTTTCTTAATTAGTTGTGAATTTCGTGACATGTTTCAAGAACTAATTAAAACGAAATAATTTTTTGCTTTCACGACCTTTAACAGAAAAAAATAAATGTTAATGTTCTAACTTAACTTCAAGCTGATATTGATTATAATAATTTTATTCATGTATTTACTCACTGCTTAAACAGAATTGTTATCATTATTTTTTTTATTATTGCATTTTTTCGACAACCAAATCGGAAAAAAATCGAGAAACCTTATTCATTCAAAAAATTATACTTTGGAACGCTTTTTTGAGATAGTTGTGGGGTTTTCTGTTGGAATTTAACAAGTTTTCGAAAATTACAATTTATTCTTATTGTACATGTATTTTTTTGCGGAAAGATTTCAATAGCTAAGGCATTTGGCAATTTTTTCAACTCTCGCTGTTTTTGAAGCTAAAGACTACGCAATACTGTTTCTCGTTTTTCACCACGCAAACCAAAATATAGCCATTAAAAGAATCTTAAAACTTTTGTTAAAATGTGAAGTATTCCGCCAACAAAATAAAGCAAATCCATAAACAGCACGAAAACGTCCATTATGTCTTTGCAAACAATTTCCAAATTTTACTACTTATTTTGGAAACATTTCGGGTAGCATCAGTTTATAGTCACTAGAAGTATCTCAGTATTTGGCGACAATATCTCTTCGATGCAAATTAGTGTCGCACAGTTTTACTAAGTAGG
>NW_026558033.1:0-50679 GCF_026930045.1 Uloborus diversus | reverse complement strand
CCGGCGACATTTTGGACCGGCGACATTTTGCGCCGGCGACATTTTGGACCGGCGACATTTTGTACTGGCGACATTTTGTACTGGCGACATTTTGTACTGGCGACATTTTGGACCGGCGACATTTTGGACTGGCGACATTTCGGGCCGGCGACATTGTGGACCGGCGACATTTTGGCCCGGCGACATTTTGTCCCGCGACATTTTGGGCGTATACCCTCTACGTGACTTAAGAACCATTTTTCATTTAAACCCAGCTTTTTAAACCCAAAAAAAAGTGGAAAATTGAATTTTGTTATTAAAAAAAACTCAGGCTATCTTTTGGATGGGGTAACTTTATTACAAACCACCGAAACAGTCGTTTTAGATGGAGAAAACACGTTGTTACAAAGTAACCCCGGACGATGGGGTAACATTAATAAAAAGAAAAAATGACCCCCCTCCCTCCCTATTCAATATATCGAAGAATTTCAAACGGCAATTTAAAGCTGAGATGTTAAGCTATCGTTTGGTTCAAGAATTGTTGAAATACCTTGAAAAATGAGGGTGCTACAATACAAAATATGCGAAACCTGTATCAAAGTAACCCCGGTTTACGGTAGTTTAAAAAACTAAAAAAACACGCTTTCGTAGCAAAATGAACTAAAAAGTGAAAAATAATCTTTGGATGACAGTAGTTGACCAATCACTTAATTTTAATGTAATACAAAAAAACCGCGGGGTGCTGTCTATTTACATTTTTGCATAGACAACAAATGGAAGAAGTTCAAGACAACTGATAAGAAGCCCCCCATGCTTTTTTGTATTACATTAAAATTAAGTGATTGGTCAACTACTATCATCCAAAGATTATTTTTCACTTTTTAGTTCATTTTGCTACGAAAGCGTGTTTTTTTAGTTTTTTAAACTATTATTTTATTTTCTTCTTTTTAGTTTAACTTGTTTTAAAAAATATTCATTTCAGCATTGTTCAAAATCTTTTATATTCATGAAATTTGCCTAAAAAAAAGCGACTAAAGATCTCGGGTGGCATTCAAAACGTGGTCTCTGGAACTCCAAAAAAAGCAACTGTACCCCTTACGCCGGCTCCACACTCTCCAACAAGAGCACAAGACAAGACAAGGGGTAGAGTGTGGATGGGGAACTCGGCGCCTCTTGGTGTCTCTCGCGAATGTCTCGCGTTGCCTCCAGTAAATGTCGGTAAATTGTTCCCGAGTCAAAGGAGCGCGAGAGGCTACTGCAGCGCCATCTGTCCGCCGCGCGGAATTTGCTTTGTTTTGGTTTTCTGAAAGCAAATCGCAGTTCGCCATGTCTAATAATTAGGTTTGGAACAACTCTTTGGAGTTGAAATTTTTGGAAATTTTTCAAACAGAGCCTATAATTTGGAACGCAAAGCACACAAATCATAAAAATAAGCAAAAGGTTTGATGCATGGAATCGCATTGCTTCTGGCTGCTTCTTATGTAAAATGACCCCTTGTTTCCAAATACGACCACCTTTCCCCTTTCTCGGTCCCCTTTTAGATTTTCCCCCACCCCTTCTTTAAATCAGAGCCATTTTTTTAAAACTTGGAGTGGGAAAAGAGCATTGCAATAACCGTAAACATTACCCTGAATGACTAGAGATGTGCAAAGCTCAAAATTTTGTGCATATGTAGCAACAAATAAAACTTGCCCCCCCCCCCCCAATTCAGAAATGGGGGATTTTCTACAAAACTCGGTACGTGTAGGAGGAAAACGGAGATCATATTTGGATTCAGGGGGTCAATTAGCAGAAGAATCAGGCGGAATAGCCTCAGAATCATTTGAAAGTTTTTTTTTCTGCGCATTGTGTTTGGGGGGGGGGGGGGAGGAGTGCCCCCCATGTTTTCCTTTTTGCCACATATGCACAAGATTTTGAGCTTTGCACACCTCTTACGGTTAATGTTTACAGTTAATATAATGCTCTTTTCCCCTTCCAAATTTAAAAAAAAAAAATGACTCTGAATCAGAGGAGGGGTATGGGAAGTTATAAAAGGGGGGGGGCGAGATGGGGGGAAAGTAGTCGTATTTGGAAACAAGGGGTCATTTTACCTTAGAATCAGCCAGAAGAATGTCTTTTCGAATGAAAACCTGCGATTCAACTCGTATGCAACGTGCGACATGCACAAGACACTTTTTTTTTTAATTTCTTTTACATCGCGAAAATTTTTTTGGATATAGGAGTCATTCATGGAAGAGAGTCTTATACTCTCACTCTGCACTTAAATTTTTTTTCAAACATCTTTTTTAAAAAAGCAGAATAGCAGATCGTTTTTCGTTATTTTTCTAATATTTGGGGGGGGGGGGGGGTATACATCCCAAGTCCCCCTTTTTGCGATCGGTGTCCATAATCTTGAACTTTGAACTTCTCTTGCCCATCAAAACTATTATTAGCAGTTACTATAAAGCTCCTTTCACCTCCAAAAGAAAAAAAAAATACTTGCTCTAAAACTAAGGAAATTTTTAAAAAACTTGGGGGGGGGGGGGACTTTAATGAAATTGGGACGTATAGGAGGAAAACGGAGGTCATATTCGGATTCAGGGGGTCATTTTACATAAGAATCAGCCGACAAAATGTCAGAAGCATTTCGAAGGGTTCTTTTTTTTTTTTGTTTTTTTGCCGCACAGTGCTATGAAATTTACTAAGCTATTTAATGCTATGAAAATCATGAGTACAGGTCTTTATATTTTATTTTATAACTAAATTGTATAATATTGTGGCCATTTTTGGTTATAATCTTAATTTTTAAATTCACATTTGTTGTCATAAAACAGTTTCATAAAAATAGCGGATAAACATATTTGTCAACCACCATCTCTTCTTCCTCGACTTCTTTTTTGCCTTCTTGGTGTTGTAAATGTGTAGGTAGTTGTATGTAAAAAGAATACAGGCACATCGCAAAATCTGCATCTACTTCGTGATCCATTTTGTAAACAAACAAGCGGATTGACAGTTGAAACGCGCGCGAATGCTCGTGACATCACCGGCTTCTGCGCGCGCAAACACCTCGCCCGAGAGTGTGAACGGCTCTCTCGTTCAACGCTTCCCTCGCCATGACGTCACAAATCTCTCGGCAAAAAAAACCTCTCGTGCTTTTCAGGGAGAGTGTGGAGCCGGCATTAAAGTGTAATAGCCGAGCTCTAAAAACATTCAACTTCGCTGATAAATTGCCTGTAGAGTAATTTTCTAATCCAGCTAATCCATCTCAGTCATCGATATATGTGTGCGGAAATCATATCTACATTACTTAATTACAATTTGAGATGCATTTGAATAAAAGTTTTGTTCAACAATGGTCTGATCAGCAATGAATTTCCAATTGAAGGCTCACCTAAATTTTGGCATGAAATTAGTTCAAAACAATTATATTTCATGTTCTAATTACCTTGGAACATTAGAACAAATTTTGTTTGATACAGAAAAATTAAAGGTTTTTGTAGATATTTTTAAATAATTTTTGCGAGCATTTTTTAATGTATTTTTTTTTTTTTTTTTAATTTTTCCTTTTTCACATTGTTGGATTTATGCCAAAATATTGATTTAAAATTGGAGGAAACTAACAATTAAAAGAGTTAATTAATTAATTTGATTATAGAATATTGCATTGTCATCGGGTCTGAGGTCGCGTGCCAAATTTCAAAAGAATCCGATCTCAGGAAGTGGGCGAAAGTTTAGCTGCAAGATTCCGTTACAATATACATACATACATACAGATGAAGCTAATAAAAGCGTGTTAAAAAGCCATTCTACAAAAAGTAAAAAGCTTAACTGGTTACAAAAAAAAGCAAACATCAATTTTTTTATAACCCACTAATATGTCCCTGCATGACATCAAAATGTAACGAAATGTCAATAAAATTAGTTTGAATAAATTTTCATCATGAAGTTACCGGCGCAAGGCAACAGAAAACAATATTTTGATTTTGATTTTTTTTTTTTTTTTTTTTTGCTTATTAATGTGAAAACTGTTTCTATATTTGCCTCGTTAGCACATAAACAGCAATAAAATAAACAACATCTCATAGTCTTAATAACTTCTCAGTTTATTCTTCCAAACATCCCTCACGCTTCTTTTTTTTTTTTTCATTGTCTATATGACTAACTTAGACTGTGATTTTGAAATCCTGATGTTCATCATTGAAATTGCTTATACTTCTCGAATTATGACATTGAAAAGAAAGATTCTTTGGTTCACGATATGTTTCTTTCATAATTTCATCAAGTCTTTCAATAAAAAATATTATAAACTATGTAGTACATATGTATGTGTCAGTTTTACCAATTATTTCATATTTAGATTTAAAAAAAAACTCACATTCACTTTTTAAATTTTTTTTTTTTTTGCAAAATACCCAGTTTTTGGGTATTTGCCCAGGCCTTGAGTAAATACCCGGGTAAATGCCCAAAAAATATTTACCTACCCACTGGGTATTTACCCGATCCACATCATTAAGCAAGAGCATTAAATTTAGGTTTTAAATCAAAAATTGGTTCGTTTTTTCAGTTTTTTAGGTATGTAAGTTCTGTTGTCGGGGTGAGATATGTGAAAAGTTAGAAAAGGCCTTCATTTAGCATCTTAGTTTAAGTTTTAGGATTCTTATACTTAGCATTTACTTTCCTTGCATATTTAACAACAAAATGAAACCTCACAATTGTCATTATTCAGCAGAAACACAATGCCTTTTCAATAAGAAAAAAAACATATATTTTTTTTTCTTCAAATGAAAAGGTTTTACAGTTTGAAAGCCTTGTCAAGTGATTTTTTACATTGGAAAGCTGTTTTTAAATCGAAATTTAATGAAAATTACAGCCGAGACCATTTTAGTATTGTGGTTAGGCAAAAAGAACATGAACACTCGCTGAACCTCATTAAAAAAAAAAAATCAATTATAGGTTTTGATTCAACAATTTTATATATATATAAAAAAATACTGTCATGCTGCATATTGTCTTATGTGCTCAATAATTAAATTGAAGAACAATTTAAAAAAATAATTCCACAAATGAATCGTTAAATCAGCTAACGATTTATAGGGAGGGCACATTTACTTCTCTCTCTTTATACATAAATTATCTAAATTATGTGGTTAAAAATTAAAATTAATTAGTTGTAAATTTTTTTATAGCAACACGCTAGAATGCGAACACCAAGTTTCGAGTCTAATTTTTTGGTTTGGCATAAGTGCTGGTTACGTACTGCATGTGCTTGAACCACAAAATAACTCATGTTTTCCAATTAAAGCTTATTCTTTTTCAGTGTTAAAAATTGCATACATATAGCATTAATTAGTTTTTAACTTCTTTGTAGCAATGCGCTAGACTGCGGTCATAGTTTCAGGTTTAATTTTTTGGTTTGACATAATTGTTTGTTACGACTTCATGTGCTTGAACCACACAATAACTCATGTTTTCTAATTAAAGCTTATTCTTTTTCAGTGTTAAAAATAGCATACATATAGCATTAATTAGTTATTAACTTCTTTGTAGCAGTACGCTAGATTGCGATCATCAAGTTTCAGGTCTAATTTTTTGGTTTGGCATAATTGTTAGTTACGCACTTCATGTGCTTGAACCACACAATAACTCATGTTTTCTAATTAAAGCTCATTCTGTGTCAGCGGTAAAAATGGCAAGCATATAGTTAACTAAATTAGAGCATTTTTAATGCCTCCGAAATGCGCATAATTTGAAAATAAATACAGTTTTGAATTATTATTGTTATTTTAAACTATTTGTGAGTTAGATCTACTATCGGATTGAGTTAGCAATTCAAATGCAGAAAGGAAATCGTTTGTTTTAATTAATGATCTAGTTTCTAGAAGCTGTAAATGCCGTGTGTATTTTTCTTCTATACGGTGGTTCCTTTTGTCATTCGTTCCTAAACGCTATTCTATCTTTCCTGTCTATTATTCAGCTAAGGTCAGTGACACTTGTAGTGCATTGTTTCTTTGCACTAGAAATTTTCTGTTTGCTAAATCTTGTTTGAGTGTTCGCCGTATTTTACGACTCTCCCTCCCTTCCTTCTCTATAAAAACTGAGTATTTTTTTACACGGTTTTTGAAAAAAATTCTTTGTTTCGTCATTTAGTGTAGTATTAAAAAACAATAAAAACTCTACTGCAGTGGTCGGCGTGGTTTTTTTCCACAAGTGGGTCATTTTTCAAATTTTATTTTCACAAAAAGGTTTTGCTGATGAGTCAGATTACTTCTATTTTAGATTGCACCTTGTCGAAGAAGAAAGAAAACAAAAGTATTATACAGGTGGGATAATCCAACATAAATGTTCCAACAAACCTGAATCATTTTAGTGGGTTCTTTGATGTTATTTCATTATCTGTTACGCTTGAGTTTCAGCTGGTAATTTGTTGTTTTTATGATAAAACATGCTTCTGAACTTTTGTTGGTTAACCTGTTTCGTGATCAATTGAAAATGAATTTCATCACCTGGTCACTCAAATATCTGGATCCAAAAAAAAAAAAAAAAAAAAAGAGCTACCAGCGCTGCGGAGTCGGGAGTCGTGGAATAAGAGTCGAACTGATTTTGAGGTGAAGAAGTCTGAGTCATTATACGAAAGTTTTAAAGTTTCAAGAGTGGGAGTCAGGGTCAATAATTTTCATACCTTTCAGGGCTGCGGAGTCAGGTTCGTAGTCCTGGAGTTAGACTGATTTGAATGTCAAGGAGCCTTCGGAATTGAAGACTCTAACGGTTCCGGAGTTAGTCACTCATTTTCTCATCGACTCCGCTGCACTGAAAGCACCGTCTTTATCGAAGAAAATTTAGAAAGAAATTATACTTAACCTGCTACTGTTTCGTTTTCAATAAATTCACACTATCCTTTGATAGCAAAAAAAGAAAAAACCAAAACAATATTACTGAATTCTGAAATACAGATGAGGGACAGATATTAGTTTCACCTATTGGATTCAAAAGAGTGTTTCTTTAAGGTAAAAATAATGAAGTGATATTTTTTTGTGTTAGATATGTGTCCTGTGCCGTACCCTGTCTAAAGAAAAGTAATATTTGTTGTTGTCAGTTTTAAATAACATGTTAAGAGTGCAATCTTCTCTTTCACTGTGGCACTGCGCATGGGGAGGGGGGAACCTGTTGGCCCAGGCTCGAGCCTGAAGGGGGGCCCCGAGATTTTTTTTAATGAGGGGTGAAATATATGTAGGGGGACCGTAAAGTCATTTGTGACGGGCCCCAAAATTTCTGTGCACGCTCCTATATTGTGGGACAGTTTTTGTGTGAACATTTTGAAAATGACTCGGTTATCTCGGTTAAGTCCTTGGAAATTTTTCGAAACCGAAGTTTTAGAAACGTGATTTTAGGTGATCTTTGGTTATGTTGGAGGTGCAGTAGTTTTTCGAAATTGAAACTCCAAAAACGTAATATGAGTCATTCTTCGATGATGTTATGGGAAGGAGTTCTCTTTTCGCTCCCTCGAAACTTTTTTGAAATTTAAGACGATCTTTAATGATGTTGGAGGGAGGGGGCGCTCCCCCAGCAAATCTTTGAAGTTGTAGATTTAAAAACGAGGTATTTGATGGTCTGTGGTAATCTTAGTGGAAGTGGAGTTTCCTTCTTTTCCCTTTCTAAATCGTTATAAATAATTTATTGTATTAATTTTATTTGAAAAAATATTTAAAAATATTTCTTTTCTGATCAAAAGGAAAACGAAGCCTCCTTCCAGAAGAAAAAGGGAAAAATTTGGTACGCAACATCCTCCACCACTCATCCAGATATGCCTCTGCTGCCGCACGTGCAAAATTCCTCCCTTTTATTAAACATAAAATACTATTGTTTCATTTTCTCTTTTTACTCTATTTTGACAAGTTTTTCATATAATTTTTTAAAAGTATTTTACATAATAATCATTTTCGAAATAATCTTGGCCAATAGCCGCCACGCTTGGTTTTGCGCCCTTGGCGGGAACTACTCCCGACAACCTCTACGTACGCCACTGATTTGGAGGTGAGGGACATACACATTCCATTCCAAACAACTTCTAACACATTTTTCATGCTTGGATGCGCATTATGAATCGCTGATATAAGATTCGAAATAAGTGAAACTTCTTTTTGTTTTTCCTTTCGACTTCATCGCTCATCCAAAGTAAAATAACCTAAATTTAAACAACTGTTTCTTCAACGGATGAAGCGTTTCGTGATGAATCATTTTTAGGAGCCATTTTTATAACTGAAGTTTACATTTTGTTGAATTGCATTTTTTTAAAAGCATTTTTATAGCGCTTGTATTGTATGAATTTGAAATTCACTTTTGAATTGGAAAGAGCTTGAGTTAGGAAATTAAAAGTAGCATGTTGTGATGTTACGGTTTATCGCTACTTTTACGCTTATCGCTAATGTAAAATCAGTTTATCAACAAGTTTAAAAATTATGTTTATACTAAATAGTTATATTTAGGTAATATTACCTAAATTTAAATAACTGTTTCTTCAACGGATGAAGCGATTTGTGATGAATCATTTTAATGAACTATTTTAATTATTTTTATAACTGAAAATTTGCTGAATTACATTAAAAAAAATTTTTTTTTTTAGTGATCAGTTTTATAAATTCAAAATTAACTTTTGGATTGGAAAGAGTTCGAGTTAGGAAATTAAAAATAGCATGTTGTGCTGTTACTGTTATCGTTGATGTAAAATCAGTTTATCAACAAGTTTTAAAACTATGTATTAAAAAAATTATATATTTCGATGTATGTTACTTTTGAAATGCAGGAGTGACGTGTAAATTTGAACAAAAAATGTTTTTTGATTCTGTACAATTTTTATTCACTTTCAACGTTTTGGAAATATGAAAGCTTCTTTCATCCACCAGAAGTTTTACATTCAATAGTTTTTTCTCTCTCTCTTTCTCTATATCAATTAGAAGCAATGAGGACTGTCACTATTAATCATAAATTGGGGCAGTGAGAAGCAAAGACATGTAAGTAGCAAAATTAAGAATTTGGTGACAACCGGTACAAATGGTCGGTGAATCTCTCCTCTATTTTGGGACTAGAGATGTTTTCAGTATGATTCAAAAATACTTCTCAATGAAAGCCTACCTGGGACCGGAACATGAACTTGAAGCATTCATTGTTTTTAGCTCTTTTATGTACCACTTGACCAACAAATGCTATTGATTTAATGATATTTTTCATTATATAGCTGGCTTTGCAATGAATTGCAGTCTGTTGATAAAACCAAACATTCCTGCGGGCGTTGAAAATTTAGAGGGCAGTTTGTTTGCAGGGTGGGGGGGGGGGGGGGTAGCTTAATTTCTATTTTTTTTTTTTTTTTTTTTTGTCGGAGTTCAAGATATTTACTTATATGTTTTGTAGAATGTAGCGCTGCCGCGATTTTTTTTTTTTTTTGAAATCAAGCCCTGACAGATATTCCAGTTTTTGTAAATGATATCAGCTGTTTTCATTTCGCATTCTAAATCTTTGAATGCATTTTTTTTTCTTTTTTGTGTGTGTGTGCTTTCTAATTTTGATTACTTGTATGCAGGGCTTCAAAACGACTACATTGGTAAAGCCCTATATAGTCTGCAGAACTTAGTTCCACTCATAAATATTCTGATTTCCGCCTAAAATCCACGTAAGAAAGGAAGTGCAGAAGATGAGCTTCTAATACTTTTAAAGATGAGTACTTTAAGATGAGCAAAGTAATTCACTCATCTTTAAAAAAAAAATCCCTCATTTAAAAACTCGTTGTTTCACCCTTTCTCGCGGATTCTGAATCGCACTTTGTATTTTACCGAGAAAGTGTTAAACGAGTCATTATTTTAAAGTAACTGTAACAAGCAACTTCGGGTTTTTTTTTTTTTTTTTTTTTGCTTAAGGATGATTAACTGATGATTCTACAGTCTTCAGCCACATTGTAACAAAACGTGTATGACAAAAGGAAATGGAGGAAGTGAGCTTTTTCACGAAGGAAGTTTCGTCAATTTGTATTACTATTTTTAAAGAAATGTTGATCGGGGAAATTTTAAACTCATAGTACGTTTTCATGCGAATTCTATTATTCTTCCTCAACGTTGCCATTTTCATTCTGTTCCTCGAACTAATGAAATTATGAGTTGCAAATCACGTTATTTTTGTTGACGAGGAACCTGACTGTGGTTGAATGCTCGTCAACATTGCCGGGTTTTTAACCGAAGAGCGACGCAGGTGAGTGATGTATTCTGAAACTGTGTGCTTAGAAATTGTACAGAAAATAGTAGTTGCATATTCTTTGAATTGTTATTACTGTATTATTGTGATCGAATTTTGCGGAAATTAATTACGTATTTGGGGAATGAACTTCAAAAGAATAGCTATATGCGCTGCTTTTATCAGGTTTATTAGTACAGTCGAACTCGCGCGCTTAAACAAGCGCAAAGGGACCGCAATATTTGTTCGTTATAACCGAGTGCTCGTAAAAACCGAGTACGTGAAAAAAAATCATAAAAAGTCATCCTAGTTGCTTTTCTTCTTCTTCTTTATAATCACTGTACAACCGAATTAGTTGGTTAATTTGCTTAGAACTGGCTGAATGCCTCTTTTTTATGTCATTGTCTTTGAGGAATACAAATATATACACATATATAATTTTTAAATGTTTCTTTTTCTCCACAAATTAAAAAAAAGTGCTGTCACCGCTTGTTCTCAGGATTTATGATTATCACTAAGTTTGGTTGACTTTGGAATGTTAAAGAAAATTTACGAAAAAAATGGATAAGTCAAGCTGAAAGTCAATGGAAATTTTAAGAATCCAAAAAGATTGCTCGCTTTAAGCGGGGTTTGCTCGTTAAAAGTGAGTTATGCTCCCCAAGGCTTAACATTGTAGCAACAATGTATTTCTGATTTCCTCGCTAAAATCCGTGTTCTTGTTAAATCAGTGCTTGTTATCTGCCAGTTCGACTGTACAGTTAACGGCCGATTTAACAGTGCGACTCTGGTGACTTGGTGCTTGAACTTGGACAAGCTTATTTACGCTTGGATTGACATTCGTAGATTGGAAAAACGCCTATAATCATTAGCACAACGCAAACTGGCTTTCTGCATCCCTGCATACAAAAAGAATTGTTTCAGTCTCGGTGAATTGAAAGTCACCTTACCAGAGCCAGGGTATGCAAATCCTTTGGCACCACGTAGAATATTTTTTTCAAATCGAGAGTTCGTAAAACCAAATAGCATCGTTTCAATAAAATATTTTTATTCGAACCGGTAAATTTCCATGAAATCGTAAGTGTTCGAAAATTGGAGGTTCGTAAAATTGAGTATCAACTGCATAGCTACTTTGCGGACGGACGTGTTGGCGCTGTAGTTCACCCAAAGTGATGCTGGTTTGGCCATGACCTACAAAGCAAGGAAAAGTAGTTATTTTGTTTAATTCAATAATTGAGTCGATTCCGAATAGCAGGAATTCCACTTCGTCAAGGATTTTTTTGGACATATACAAATCTCGTAAAATTTTGCCCTGAATTTACCAACACTCAATTCACTTAATTTCCATCAAAAGGTCTTTGCATCAGCAATGCTCTAAATCGTATTTTTGAATTTAGAAAAATATGCAAAGAACATGATTTTAGACATCTGATTCCGAAGCGCAGGAAATCCGCTTCGTGAAGTTCTTTCAGACCACCTATAAATCTCGTAAAATTTTCCCCTGAATTTACTAGCATTCAATTATAGTGCCTAGAAGGACCCCTTCTAGGCACTATAATTCAATCCCATTTTTGTTTTTACATTCAGCAAGGCTCTTAATTGTATTCATTTTTGAATTTCGAAAAATATGCACAGAACAAGATTTCAGCCATTTGATTCCGAAGCGTAGGGAATCCGTTTCGTGATTGAAATTCTTTTAGACCATCTATAAATCTCGTAAAACTTGCCCCTGGATTCGGTATATTTACTGAGTATTCAATTCACTTAATTTGCATCGAATGTCTTTACACCAGCAAGGCTCTAAACTGTATTTCTTCTTGAATTTAGAAAAATATGCTAAGAACAAGATTTTAGCCATCTGATTCCAAAGCGCAAGAAATCCGCTTCGTGAAGTTCTTTTAAACCATTTAAAAATCTCGTAAAATTTTCCCCTGAATTAACTAGCATTCAATTCACTCAATTTGCATCGGATGTCTCTACTCCAGCAAGGTTCTAAATTATATTCATTCTTAAATTTAGAAAAATATGCACAGAACAAAATTTTAGCCATCTGATTCCGAAGCGCAGGAAATCCGCTTCGTGAAGTTCTTTTAGATATCTATAAATCTTGCGACATGCGTTGTTGTCATCTTAAATGTGCGCATTTACAAAATAGAATTCCCGGTGCGTGTGTGAAAAAATACTTTTGTTTTTCGAACTATGCCTTCCTTCGTCGTGCGGAACAAATGGCTTCGATTCCACCATCGCTTTCTTAACATACTTTGTTAGCATAGAATAAGAGGTTAGGGAGATAATCTATCTTTTTATGCAGGTCATGGTTGACATGAGAGTCATCTTTTTTTCATTTTTATATGGGATCACAATAAAATCCCAAAAGCTTTTTACAATGCTTACTTGAGCAATATACCATGATTGGTGAGTATTCGGTTACTTAATTGCGTTTTAATGGTATTTTGTTCAGTCATCATTTGGACATAATGAGAGAAGAAATAAATTTAACCCTTTCAGGACCATAAGCTCTGGAGTAGGCTATTGAATCTTGCTGTGAAAAACACAAAGCAATACTCGAAATCAGTTTTTTAAATGTTGTCAAAAACAATGAAAAATATAGTGATTGCAAAGTTAATGCTTTTAACAAAAGATAACAAACTAATTTTTAGGTTAAACTTATTCAATGTGAATTGCGCTTTTGAACTGATGATTTGACTTGAATAAAAAACATTACTCGAAAACCTGCATTATTTTGAAATGTTTAAAATGCCCAAAATACACAAATATATGCTTGCTTAAGCTTAGTTTTGAAATTAATATGTTAAATGTATTAACGAAACTTACTCTATAATTACCATTATTTTTCATTGTTTTTGGCAATTGAGAAGCAGATGTATTTTAACTTAAATTTATTTATTTATACAAATACAAAACAATTCATCACTTGCGTCACACAAAAGAGTTGCGGATCAGAATTTTAAAACCCTCGCATAAAAAGGCTCACTTCCCAAAAACAAAAAGTGCAGCAGGATTTGTTGGTGTTAAGAAAACAGAATTTCAATACTTCAACTTCAGGTACTTCTCTTTCTTTTGGATGGATTGAGAGATAAAATTTTGTACATTGTGTCCAAGGCAGCACTCTTTGAGAGTATCTGAAGACGAGAAATTTGACTTTATGGCTTTTTGTTAACGAAGTAAATCATGTTTCATTTTTCCAAGGGCGGATCCAGAAATTTTTCAAGAAGGAAACGATTGGTTCTTTAAAAACTTACCTCTTGCTACATATCTGATTTACACATATTTGGGAAGGGAGAGAAAGACTTTCTCATAATATTTATTAACACAACTAAAATATTGTAGTTCAGCCGAGGCTGGGAGGCAGGAAGCCCCCGAAATTATTCCTTTCCTTTTCAGTTACCAAATCTATTCCAAAATTGTGTATTTCACGTATTATTATTATTTTTTTTGAACTTCAGTTTCTGAAAATTACCGGATTAAAATCTCTAAAGCCCATCTTTTCCCCTTACACAACCTATGATGGTTTACTATCACATCTTAACGACTAAATTCTGCGAAATATATTGGGGAAGGCCTCTAAACCTCTCCTACTCCATACATTACCAAAGATCGTCTAAAATTGTATTTAACTTCCATCCTCGTGATGTGCTGGGGTCTAAATTGAGACTTCTATTTTCGTCCTTTCTACCGAAAATTTATCATTAATACCTCTGCTAGAACGTAGTTTTCTGAGTAGCACAGGTCATCATCTAATTTTTTTAAACCTCATTGGGATTTGCAAGATCTTAAGTTTAAAAATGATTCAAATTAAAGACTTTTTTCAAAAAAAAGAAAGAGAGAAGTTTGAATTTTTGGCATCTTGAATTCAAATTATGTTTTTCGCAATCACGAGCGTGTGAGGCGTGTGTGTGTTCACGCGTGCGTTTGTATGTACGTGCGTGTGTGTGTATGCCCGTGCGTGTGACTGTAGGTGTTCATGCGTGTGTGTATGTAGGCGTATGTGTGTGGGAAATGGACGCAACCTGGAGACGATGCTCGCTAGAGGAGCAGCATCGGGAGGGATCCGTCGACGGTGGTGCTGCAGAGGAAGGCGGGGGGGGGATAAAATCATAGGACGCCAAAAACAGTCAAATGAGAACAATAAGCAATTCGTGATTGCTCAAAAAATCATTAACACCATGGTTCAGGAGTGTTAGTGATTCGAAATTTTCGAAGATTTCGGGTTGCCATTTCCGAAAATTTTGCATTATTAAAAAAAAACACCTTTTAAAATGTTTTTCTCCCCCAATAATTTTTGTATGCATATTTGAAGAGGTTTTATGTGTGTGGTGTATAAAGGGGGGGGGGGGCAGCTTCCTTATAGTATCCGAAAATTTCACTGTCTTCAGAAAATTTTACTCGAGTCTTGAAGAAACTTTTCAAAAAAGTTGCCTGTCAACTAGGTGACTGGCGTTTTTCGTTTGTCTTCACTCAAAGCAACTTATGCCTTTAGTTAGTTTTCTTCTGATAAGCCGAAGTTATTCGAGCAGCTGCTCCACAACGCTGTTCAAACTGAACCGAGTTGACTCAACCAGTTTACTAGCTTGTGGAATAAACTCTTAGCAATGCCTCGATGAGTTGAATGAACTAAAAAGTTGATTCAACGCATCGGGATGGGAATGGTTGCGACATATGTGCCTGGCGTGCCTGACAAGCTTTACTTTCGTGTGAAGGATGCTGGGTGTTTCCTTCACTTTTTTACCTGGTTATACATTCTGATAACCGGATGTTAGAAGACATGATTCAGTTAAGTTGCCTCGTGTAAAGTAGGCATAACATATCTTTTTTTTTTTTTTTTTTAACTATTTTTGACGTTGATTTCAGATCTACTTAACTCCACACCTTAACGCACCGCCATGGATCACAGCCACCATCACGAACACATGAACCACCATTCCATGGACAATGGAAGCAGTGACGTTAATTCCATTTTCAACACTCTTCCTGCTACCACAGCTGCGACCATACTGCAAGCTGTTATGACCACGATGATGGCTCAGGACTCTCCGCACAAGCACCATCATTCTGCGATGGAAACCACTCATGACAGTCATTCTTCGAGCTTCAATGCTATTGGAGATCATTCTTCGCACACTGCAGATGTCCATTCAGCACACGTGTCTAGTGGAGGCCACGGAGACATGCCGGTATAATTTTTCATTTCTACATTCTATTTAGTCAAAATGAATGCGAAATGGTCGAATAAATATTGTTTAATTGAGAAGTACTAATCAAAACACACGTCATCTCCATTATTCTTAAATTAGGACGTGTCTCCATTTGATTGGATCTGGTGGACATGGTTTTCTTTGATTAAAATCGTAATGGACATATTTGTTTGTGAAGAAATTAAGAACCTAAAAACATTCCACCAGGCATCCACCAAAATCTGAACAGCAAGTAGCACAAAACTTGACAGTTCCAGGTCACGTGACCAAAATAAGGGACTGTCATTGAAATTTTCAAGAGAGTTGTTTAAGGCAGCGATAAGCAACATAAAAAACTTCCGATCTAATTTCCAAGTTTGGCGAACACTAAAATGGAGAGGGCTGATCTTCTCCATCCTCCCCCCACCCCCGTGCCACTGCTAAAACCCCGTTCAAAACAGTTATTCCCTCTTTAAAAATTTGTAAAACATTCGTATCAAGGTTTATCTGAAAATCCATTGTAACTCTTGTGGACATTTCTCAAAAGCAAAAGGAAAAAAGAATTTTTTCTTGAAAATTAACAATTGTGCCACTTTCAACGATTATAAAAAATATTATACAGTGTAAAAATAACTTTTAAGAATTAACTTCCGAATTTTTTCCAGAAAGTGGTACTGATATATATTTTTTTCTTTGACAAAATACATGGTCCTGAATGCTCTAGCGATAGGACCAAAAACAGGCTCAAGATCGCTGTTTAAGGGGTATATGCCTGGGTCCATGGCCAGTTTACTGGCGTTCGGGATTCGGACATAGATAGATAAATAGGTACATACGCTCAGTTTTTAATTATGTAAGATAATGGATTATGTTTTATAAATAATTTGTGTGATGCTTTGTTTATTGTAAAAGTTCAATGCAAATTTCATAACTTACCATCTTTTGCCTTTTCTTGACGATTTTAACCACTCCATTGTATATGTTTGCATTTATTATAGCAGACTTGTTTTGCTTTTTCTGATACATTTTTTTTTCTTTATAGATGCATTTTCACTTTGGAATAGATACTGTAATCTTATTTAAAGAATGGACTACCACAACTACTGAAGGTTTCACCTTTTATTACTCTTTTATAGTAAAAATAGTTGATGTTGAACCAATTTTATAAGGCTGTAAATTACTACGATTTATTTGAAACCAGATTTATTATCTTTTTCCTCAAAAAAAGCTGTAAAAGAATTTCTAACTTTAAGAAAAGAGTCTTCAAAAAATCCTGTATGATATCAACAAAATGTCTGCATTTCAAAAACTACGCATGTGCCATTTTCCAAAGAAGATTACGCCCTTTGAAAGCCTTTAAGCAAAAAAAAAAAAAAAAAAAAGAAAGTAAATTAATAAATTTCGTATTGTGGCACTCTTTTTCCAAACGAGCGATATTTTGTTGATCATTTTCCAAAACTTTCGCAAAAAGAAGTATACAACTATTGATAGGAAAGAAAATTGATTAAATTAGCAGAAATGAACTAAAATTCATAATGTTTAAGACAGTGGTTGGAAGTAGCGCGCTGCAAGTAGCGACGCTACTGTAGTAGGTACATTTTTTAGTAGTTTGCAGTGTAGCGCACTACTTTTAAAAAAAGTAGTGTAGTGAGTAGTTCGATACAGAAAATAGTAGTTTGTAGCGATTTCTGGAATATACTTTTAAAAACTTTCAAAAAAAAAAAAAGAATCAAGATTCAAACGAATATGCCTGGCGCAAATTTTATACAAGTATATCAGCGGATGCAATGAGAAATAAGACTCATAAAAATACGAGCTGATCGCATACCTCAGGCATATCAATTTGACGCCATACGTTCTATCTGTTTGGCGCTATAATTTTGTTTGGCATCGTAATTTTAATATTTCGCCAATATTTGTATTGAATAGAGCTTGGTTTAAAGAGAAAGAAAAAAAAAAAAAACCAGTCGATTCCAATTAATAGGACCACATTAGGACGGGACCATTTGGGTCCTAATAACCGGCTAGTCCGATTAAGCGAACATTGCCTACGTAGCTTAACCGAGCATGCTAAGCACAAAACATATAAATACCCTTATGATTATTGTGAGCCCCATATATATGGTAAGCATACGAAAAAGAAAACCTGCTGTTTACGAAATTTTTCCATTAAAAAATAAAGAAAAGCGAATAATCTTTTTACACTCGTCCCCCAGACCGATACATGCGGTTTTAGTTATTCCTTCCAGTGATTATCGATTCAATTCAACAACCAGAAGTAACTAAAAATGTGAGAGTGAAAAAATAAGTGCTAAAAAGAACAAATCGATCATTGAAAATTTCCAATGAAATATAAACTTTGTTTTCACAACTAAATTGAAGAAGCACTGAAATTTTGATTTCTATTGAAACCGTGCCGATATGAAATTGGAGTTTCGTTAACGATTTTTTTCCGGTAAATTTTTCTGGCTTTAATTGAAAGTTACAAGGGACCATTATTAATTTTATTTCACTTACTATTAAGTTCGTTGACGCACTTGAAACTCGCTTCAAAAGTGGGCGATTTGTATTATTTTTTTCCCAATTTGATCTCATGTTCCTTGGGATTTATTTTGGTTCTTTAAGATTTGTTCCGAATAAGCGCCTGGTTCGATTAATTGGTGATCCAATTAAGCGGATTCCACTGTGTATGAATTAGCGGTAACCGCCAATTTAGTAACTTTTTTTTTTTTTTTTGGCTGCCGAGAATGTTCCGTGGATGAACGGTTTAGATTTCAAAGAGATTGTTGTTCCAATACTGTGAGTGCACTTATTTTCGCGAAAATGAAGATATCGGCGATTTCTTCGTGAATTTTATATGAACATACCGAAAGCTGAAAAACAAACATTTTTTGCGTGTTTAAATTTTTGTGATGACGACGGGCACGCGAAAATTGAAGTCTCGCGAAAATAAGTACTTTTAGAGTATTCACCAAATCAAGAAGCTAGTGTAGGATGATATTGAACTGCCCTGGGCTTCTTATAATAAGTACGAGTATTACAGTGTTACATAAAAGTATGATAACGGAAATGTTTGGGGAAAAAAAGAAATTTTAGTAATATTTCTTAGTAATATTCCATGTTCAGATGAGCTAGTTTATCAATCTAAATCTTTTTTCAATCTATCCTCAAACGGTATGTAGGGTGTCGGTATTAGGGGGTGTTGGTTTTAGGATGCTTCCCCCCTTCCAAAAAAAAAATCGAAAGTTGATTTTTCAAGTCGCACACACTCTTATATTTTTCCTTTTACATCAAAAGAATTGTAAAAAAAAAGTTTCATATAATCCGAACATATGCAAACCGTTCCGACTTACGTTTGAAAATGTGAACCAGCACTTGTAATGCTAGGTGAAATAAAATAAATAACTTTTTTAGAAACTCGAAATCTCTGTTGATAAAACGTTGCCCCCATACCACACATGCACCTGTAAAAACATTTATTCGAATTAAAAAGCATTGAGGTATCCCACACTTGGCCTAAAATTTATAATTTTCTTCAAAAAAAAATTTTTTTTTTCTATACATTTTTTGAAAAAATGTAAGATAAATTTTGCGAAATTATATCAAGACGAAAAATTTAGCATTAAACAGAAATTTTTGCTCTCCTGTAATATTTAAGTCTTCCACATACAGTACTCAAAGATATGGATTTTTTCAAGTTCAAGTTAAATTTGTCATTTTAACTATTTTATTATTTTATTATTCATTTAAAAATGTTGATCTGAAAATGTATTTGCTAATAATTTTGTAACATGATATTTCATTAAAATTTATGTTTAATATTTTAAAAGATAAATAGAAAAAAATCAAATTTTTGAAGAAAATCTTTACTAATGAAAAAGCTTAATGTCTGGACCTCTGTCCAGATATCTTTCCGGATATCTGTTGGGATGTCTAGATATCTCTGACGTACATAGCGCCAGACCATTCAACCAATTTCAATGAAATTTGGCACAGAATTAGCTTGTAGCATAAGGGTGTGCACCTCCAAGCGATTTTTCGACAATTCGATTTTTTTCTTTTTCTATTCCACTTTTAAGAACTTTTTACCGAGAAAATTATCATAATATGGACGAGTAAATTACCAAATTATCATAACGTAGAACCGTAACATGGGCGAGCAAATTGGCAGGAAATTCATCATCCATTATTTGTAAATATACAGGCGATCCAAATGACCTTTTAATTTTCTACTACTGGCAAAGCCGTGCGGGTAGTGCCAGTTATAAATATTAGACCATGTGTGTAATGTCTAAATGTTTTTAATTTAAGTAAGTGTTTTGGTGGTACATATGGGGTATAGGGGCAACGTTTTATCAACAGAAATTTTGCGTTTCTAAAAAAAAGTTTTTTTTTTTTTTTTCGATTTGGCTTAGCATACAAGTGTTGGTTTACACTTTCAGATGCAAGTCGACACGGGTCACCGTTGTTCAAATTATATGAAACTTGTTTTGATATAAGAGGAAAAATATAAAGGGTATGCGACTTCAAAATTCGACTGTCATTTTTTGTGGGACACCCTAGTGTGTATGCTTTTTGTTCACTTATTTTTTGAAAAGTAGCAAAGTAGCGACTTCATTTCAAAAGTAGTTGTAGTTAACTACATTTGTAACAAAGTAGTTGTAGTTCACTACAAAAAAAAAAAATGTAGTTTTTCCAACCACTGATTTAAGACTGAAAGTTTCTTATTTAAATTTTCAATGTTTTTCAAATAAAAATTTAATTTGATTATTGCAAAGCTATTAACATTAAGTGTGTGTTGTAGTTATGTTTTTTTTTGGGGGGGGGCAGGGACTGATTTACGGCAGGGCATTCAGGGCCCGGGCACCAAATTTCTGTCATCAATTTATTTTAGGGACCAGTGTTCAGGTTCTCTAACTAAAGAAAAGAAAAAAAATTTGTCATTTGATAATTTTTTTTATTAAATGAAGGCATATTAGCCAGTTGTTGTAGAGAACGATAATTTTCGCTATTGAAGAGTCCTTTTAATTAAGTGTCCTTTGTGTACTCATTTCTGATGGTAAATTATCTTTATTAGCTCTGTTATCAATAGAAGTAAGTTTGACCTAAAACTTGATTATGAGGACATTATAGATGAATTTACTACAAGAAAACAAAGGAGAAAATATATAAAGAATCATTGATGCACAGAAAGCACATTATGATTTACCTTTACCAATTGTATCATAGTTTTTCCATCTGCAACTGTAAAAAAAAATTTTTAACATGAAAACCATTAATTTATTTTAGATTTATATTAAATGATTTCTTTGCAAAACATCTTAATTATTAACTTTTTCGTATGAAATCGGTATTTTAAAGTTTTCTTCCTATCAAAATAATATCCAACACACTTACCATCATATTTTTTGTGTGGGGGGGCACCATATTTGTCAGTGCCCGGGGCACCCAGGTGTGTAAATCGGTCCCTGGGGGGGGGGGACATTACAAACATTGTTAAGTGAATGAAAAACAAATTGCTGAAAATTAAAAAGCTCTAAAATGTTTTATTTTATTTTTCATCTTGGTATATTTAGAAGGTACATTGGATGATGTTTCTAATGCTACAAACATTACTTCTCATAACTGATGGTTTAGGCATATGAGAAACTTTTGTGTTCTTTTTGACTCTTAGTTTGAATTGTTGTACAGTGAAACCTGTGTAAGTTGACCACTTGCGGTGCAGTATTTTGGTGGTCAACTTAGACAGGTGGTCACCTTATAAAGGGTGGTAATGATTTTTTTTTTTTCATTTTTTGTCATTTCTTGCACCATGTATTCATTTTTTGAGTAATTTACCCTTATTCTTTCTGTTCAACTCACTTTCATGAAAGTGAAACAATAATTAAAAATACTATTCAAATAATTTTATTATTATTTCCTTGTTTTTAACTATATTAGACACTGTAGTTTTAGAAATTCCATATGTGCTGGCTAATTTTCTCTGGTTTTCTCCACTTTCGATTAATTTTAATATAATACTTCATACTTTTTATTAATCTCAAGTTCAACTAACTTTCTTTTTCAAGCCTTTTTTGTACAACTTATAGTACAAAGAGCAATAAACGCGACTCTCCCAGTTCATAAAGGCAAAATTAAAATGTCCTATCTCTTAATCCCTTGCACCAGAAACATGCAACTTTACTCATTAGCAGGCCCAGATCTACGTACTTGCAGTGTGAGGGGCCCACGTCCTTAAAGGCGCTAACAACCCTAGAAATTGAAGAAAAAATTGAAAAAAACTATCACTAAGACTTATTCACTTTACAAATAGACACAGCTGGCCACTAGGGAGGGGCCCTACATATTTTGTTGCAGGAAGGCCCAAAATGTATAGATCCGGGCCCGCTCTTTTTAGCACAATTCCTGTGTTGTCACAACATATTGCAACCGAAAGAAAAGACTTTGAACTTTTCTACTGACACCTATTTTCATTGAACATAGTATAAAAAGCTATCTCAAATAGAACAACAAATGAAAAACAAGTTTGGAGAATAAAGAGCAGCATAAGCTTTATGCTGCTGGTTTAGTTAGTAAAATGCTAGTCTGTCATCAAAGCATTAAAAACATTTTTGGAAAGCTATCCAAAAAAAAAAAGAAATAATAATAATAAATAAATAATAAAATAAAATAAATTGCTGAAGAAAGCTTTAAAAAATAATCCAAGTGGTCAACTTACAAAGTTTTTTTTTTTTTTTTTTTTTTTATAATACTCCAAACCAAATTTGGCGTACATTAGTGGTCAAGATAGAGAGGTGGTTAAGTTACAGAGGTTTTCCTTCATTATATGAGAAAGGACTAATTCCGTTCCTGACAAAAGCGGTCACCATAGACAGGTGGTCAAATTACAAGGGTGGTCAACTTTACAGGTTTTACTGTACAACTAAAATCTTATAAATTTGTTGTTGCTGAAATTTTTCATTTGTATTTACATCGTGTTATTTTCAAATTTACTAGTTTAGAAATGCATTTTAAATTATTCTTCTTTTTAATAATTATTCATCATTTTTTACTTTCTTTTCAGGTTTAATAGGATCTGTGATTGGAATTTTTATTCTTGCTATGTTATATGAAGGGATCAAATTCTTTCGAGAATTTTTATTTAAAAAATATTTTACTTCACTGGAATATTCTTCAGTATCAGTTTTGGGAGATGACGGAAAACCTGTTACAGAAGTACACAAAGTTGCAAGGTGCTGTATTCATTATAATACATTTACTTTTACTTTTTGCATTGTACTTACTTTTTATTTTGTATGTTTGTGTTTTAATAGGTCAGATATTTCATTTCAATTGTTCTGTCACTTAATTACTTTTCAAGTACTAACTATTATCATTTTCAAATTTAAAAATTAATATTATGCTAATTGAATGAATCTAGTTTCCCGAGTGCTTTTTTTTTCCGATGTTTCTCTTACAGAACCTTTTTAAACATTCTACTTCCATATTTTAGTTATTTTGTTACCCTGTATGTATTGTTACATTTATTTTTCATACCTTTATTGTGAAATGTATGGTTTAAATCAAAGTCATGGAATCAGGTGTTCCCATCCTTCCAGACTTTTCACACCTCCTCAAATGACATGCCCCCCCCCCCCAAAGTGCGAGTCTACTAGGAAAGAGGCTAAAATATCCCAAAGTAACCCACTAAAAATGTTGACGGCACAGTCTGTGTCATGATGCACCACTCCACCCCACCACCATAGGTATCTCTGATATTTATTTCATTAAAATTTTTGAAGAAGAGATTTTTAAAATATTAAAATTATTTTGTTCATTAAAAAGTTCTGCTATTTTCCATTTTCATACCTATGAAAAATGAGATATTTTTACATCTGTGTTGGAAATTAGATTTTTCACATTTTTGATAATTATTAAACTTTATTAAAATAATAGTGAAATTTGTGCACATGTTTTCATTAAAACCTTAATTCAAAAATATTTAAATGAAATTCTGTGATCATTTTGAGTGGAAGTTTTCAAATGTCATTTTGTTAAATTCTGAACCTCATAAAATTTATTTAAAAAAATTAAGTCTCTCTTGAAATAGTTTTAAAATAAAATGTACTGCCCCCCCCCCCCCGATTTTTGATACTAAAATCTACTGTTTTTCAAAGTAAAATCTACTGTGTATGTTTTTGGCAAAAACGGTAGGTATGCGTTAGGGAATGTAAAACTTTTTTCTGTTTATTTCTGAAAAAACTTTGCTAATTTGACTTGTGAAAATAATTTCTGAAAATTTTGTTTCAATAACAGTTTTTGTTTAAACTTTAAAAAAGCCATGTTTCTTTTTGCAAAAGCTTATTGATGACAAGCAACAAATAAGTATCAGCTTCAAGCTGAATTAAATCTAAACTCAATATTTTTACCAAGATGAATAATTATGTACATCTGTATTGTGATATTTGTATTCGTAAATGTTATATGATTTTAAATACCTCTTTTTTTTCACTTGATCTTAATAATCTAATGATATCAGTAGTGTAGCCCCTGGAAAATAGGATGGGAGAACTTTTCATGTGTGTAAACTTAAAAGTTAAAGTAGTAAAACCATTTAAAGATATTAACTATGTTTCTATGTTTTTTTGAATTGGAATATTTCTAACATTCAAAAGAAATATTTATTGAGATATTTGTACAGTACAGTAAAATGACATTTTACTGTACTTTTTTTCCAGCAGATACCCAGCGTTTTAGTATCATCAAAAGTTTTTTAAAATTTTCTAAATGTTTATAATGTTTAATACTTTAGCATTAGCCAGTATCCACGGAACATTGAAACCATGTAACTAAATAAGATTAATGTAATTTTAACTTTCAGTACAGCAGTAAAATTGCATAAAGTATTTTCTATTTATTTATTTATTTTCATAGTATTAAATCTAAGTGTAAATGTCTGCAAAGTTTTTAAGGAGCAGTCCATTTCACAGATGATTGTTTTATGCAAAATTATGAACATAAAAACATTTTAATTTCTTTTGTTTTATTTTATGACAAAAAAATCTGAATAAAATTGTTGTCAATTTTGGATGAAAATCATTTTTTCTGTCTTTGTTGCCTGGATTGTTTTTCCTTTCTTTACATTCAATGTATTTATTCATGCTGATTTTTATCTAATTCGCAACTCCAAAGCTCGAATACACTACCTTGCGATCATTAACAATACTAAAGAAAAAAGTAAAACATTTGTTCCACCTGTTTTCTTTAATTACAGGCTTCAGCGGAGAAAAATACAGGCTTCAAAGAGTTGTTGTGTAATGTAATTTCAAAGGAATAGAAAAGAAAGTTTCCCACAAACACGATGAAATATTATTGTCATTCATTAAGCTTCAAAGCAAGTTAAAAGTTAGGCATCTGTTTGTTTTACCTTTTTCATCCGCTCTTAGACAGTGGCTGCAGCGCCCCTTATAGTTTATTGGAGTTGCGAATAAGTGCATGGTGTAGTAGTTAGTGCTCACCAAAGTGGCACAAATGTAATAAATTATTATTTATTTTATTTATTTATTTATTTATTTATTTTTAGGAATCGTATGTTCAGCTGGCCTCACATGCTGCAAACTCTCATGCACGTAGTTCAAATGGTCCTAAGTTATTTTCTTATGCTAATATTTATGACTTATAACGTTTGGCTTTGTTTGGCAGTTGTAGCTGGAGCTGGTGTTGGTTACTTTCTATTTGGCTGGAGAAAAGCAACAGTGGTTGACATTACCGAACATTGTCATTGAAATTGGCTGCTAGAAAAATGTGCTTCATTCACACATTTCATTTATACATAAAAGGCTTTTGCCTTTTGTTGCCAAATGAGTATTAGAAATCTTAAAGAGATTATGATTGTTGAGAATCTCTGCTCACTGATTACTTTCACTGTGTAATTAACGAAATAATTCTTTATGTAAACTGCTTTCTGGAATTTTTTTTAAACACAAGATGACATTATTTTGCTGAATACATTTATGTAAGGGACCTGTAGTATTCGCAACTCCAGAGCTCGAACATGCTACCTTGCAGTGATTAACAATACTAAAGAAAAAGGTAAAACATTCCATTCCACATGTTTTCTTTGGGGTAAATTATAGCTTCAGACAGTTTGTGATGTAATCTAATTTCAGAAGAATAGAAAAGAAAGCTTCCCACAAACACAATGAAAAAATACTGTCGTTCTCTAAGCGTCAAAAAGGTAATAAGTTATGGCATGCGTTTGTTTTACCTTTTTCATCTGCCATTAGACAGTGGCTGCAGCGCCCCCTATAGTTTATTGGAGTTGCGAATGAAGTATATCTTGATTGAATGTATCAGAGTAGTAGTGATTTAGTATGAAAACTTATAAAAATTGAAGATTGGGAGTTTAATGAGTCACCGGACATCACAGTAGATTTTATTCTGATAGCAAGTAATGATAGTTTGGATTGGTTTTAAAGTTGGAAAAATGGACAAATGAAATTTTTCGGAGGAAAGTTTTAAACTTGATCACTACTGCTCCAACCTAATGAAATTGTATTTTGAAATTAAAAAAAAAAATGCAACAGTTTTTCTCCAACAATGTTGCAATCAAAAATCTTAGTTTTGTACCAATTTGTCTTCTTTCATTTTTAAAAAAACTTCAAGCTTTTTCTAAATGAAGTGGTTACTTAATTTTTTTTCTTCAACAGTCCAAGCAGCCCCCTCCCCTACCCCCTTCCACCACTTTTTTAATACATGAAATGCATTAAGATATTTTAGAATCTCAAAATAAGATTTGTCTATTTAAATTAGCATTGATGAATATTAGTTTTTATGTTTATAATGGTCTCTTTTTCATCACACTCAGATCGTTTTTTTTTTTTTTTTTTTTTTTGTAATGGAATAGTTTATTATTTTAAATTTGTTTCTTCAGTATTCATTTTTAATTATTTGCATTTTGTTTTATCCAATTTTTGAAATAATTTCAATTTTAAATTAATGCACTTAATCTTCTTTTTTTTGCATTATTGTATTGCATTATATATATATATATATATATATATATATATATATATATATATATATATATGCATTATTATTTTGTTTAAAAAGGACAATGTATTCATAAATAATTTCACTACAAGTTGAAAGGTAGTTTTTTTGATATTTTTATCTTTTATTTCAATTTTAAAAGCACAGTTTTGATTTTTATATTGAAACTGTAAAAATTATATTATAGATATTATTTTACTTTATTTAAAGAAACATGCCATTTCTTTCAAATTTAACTCGCATCTTTTTTTGAAAAATGGCTCATAATTATTCATTAATATGTTCCTTAAAATTACGCTTCATGTGTGATGTTTTCTGTTTTTGGAGCTGTTATTTATGAAACATTAGAATCTCATGTTTTTAGCCAATTGTGGAGCATATTTTGTGTTGCAAAATACATATGTTTTTAAATGTAAATCATGCTATCTACAATCAGTGGTATTTCATTTTTCAAGATGTTTTTTTTTCTTTTTTATTTGAATTTTTCAGATAATGAGATGATTGACAAGATGTATCTATGTTATTGTATAACATCTTGACATTGAAATGGTTAAAATGATTTTTAAATTTTTTAGTTGCTAATATTTTTTCAAGTTCATACATATGTAGCATATTTTAAAACTCACTATAATTTTTTTGATGCATTTCTTTTTACTTGTACAAATTATTTAAAACGATGTTTGTAAGATGTTTTTGATATTTAAAAACGGAAACTATTGTAATAGTTTTATTTTCTTAGATAATGATACAAATTATCAAATTTTAACTGAAAATATTTACTAGATTTTAATAGGTTTTGGTAGAAATGGTTAATATTTCAATTTTAAAAGTTCAAAATGATTTAAAGGTAATTGAAGTTAATAAATAATTTTTATACAAGATTTCAACTATCTCAAAATCATGTTTAAAATAGCATCAGTAACATTATTACCTTTTCCCAGCAACATACACACGTAAACCAATGAAACATAGAAAAATATTTTTCATTCATCTCTTCTGAATGAACTACAGCTGTAGGTGGGGGTTGGGGACTACATTTCTGTATTGTTTTAATAAATACCACAATATTCATAACTCTAATCTTCCTTTATCTCAAAGTTTTCATTGAGCCCCAAACTCGTGGAAATTCCCATAACTCGAACATTTTAGCCGGTCCCTTGGGATTTCGAGTTATTGAGAGTTGACTGTATAACTTTAATTGTTAATGCAGAAATTCTTTATTAAAAATCAAATTTATTATACACAATGTTATTAGTTCTCTTATTTGTATAGATTGTGTCTTTGTTTACAGTATAAAATAAAAATATATTTGTGTTGTATTACTCTTCTTTTATCTGAAATTATTTGTCATTTCATAACTTGCTTGTGTAAGGGAGAATCAAACATCCAAGGGATAAATAATAAAAGTTATCTTTACTTTAGGGTTAAAGTAGCACATTAACTAGCTTAAATTTAAAAAGAAAAATACAGATAATTTCATTTCAAATAGACAAGGAAGTGCCTAAGGGAGGGTTTTAGGAGTTATACCCTCCCGTTAGAAAAATGACATAAAAAGTACATTTTTCTTAGTTAATTTCAGAGTTAAAAAGACAATACAGTGAAATACGTCCAACACAAAAATGCTTAATATGAAGAATTGGTTATATGGGTTGGGACACATCTTTTAACATGAAATTCGTTTAGCAGGAAAAATTATTTCAATCTTTTCACTTTGTTAAATGCTTTTCTCTGCATATTATTTTTCTTTGAAATACAGGGTGTCCCATCCTAAAAGTCCTTGACGCATTTAAAAAATGCATTGAAAAGCAATGAATTATCGTGTCACTATGACTCACAGGTTCAAGAATTTTTTATGACATGGTAAAAAAAAATTGTTTTATTAAACATCCAGCAATACCTTTCATTACCAAAGTTCAATGTATGTACCGTTTGTGGACATGGGATAAACTTGAGTACCGTTTAGATGTGGTTTGAGCCAGGGCTACGGAGTCGGAAGGAAAATGGCCGACTCCGACTCCTGGATTTTGAAATGCCCGACTCCGACTCCGGATTAAGAAAAAATTATTGTATTTTTTCAATTCCCTCTCTCCCTTCAGGGGAAGGGGGAAAACCTCTAAAACAGAGATTGAAATATCATTTCTTTTTTATGAAAATTTCGCATTTTGTTTTTTATTGTAAACCCAAGACGCATACAACTTTATAAATTCAATTCAAAAATCAAATTTTCCAATAGTTACGAGTTTAATAGTGAGATGACTTAAAAATCCCTTTAAAAAAATTGAAAAGGATTAGCTGTAATTTGCTCCCCCCCCCTTAATGTTTAACAAATAGATATTGATCAAATCGTGTGCTTTCAATTTTTGAAAGCTGTAACTTGAGAGAGAAAAAGCTTTTTTTCAAAGTGCAAGTACTTGAAAGGGGATAATTTGACCCGGGTGACACCCATCTGATAGGTGACACCCAAAATTAATTTCAGAGTTTATAAAAATTCTGAAAATTTTCCCGAATATATTTTAAACTATATTTCATCAATAAAATTTCAGCAAAAATAGGGCACATATACGTCGCTAAATTTTTAATTTAAATTTTATAGGCTGCTTTAGAATTAACCTTAATATGAAGATTTTAAGATTAACTGCAATTATTGAGTGTTGTAATCAAGAAATTATTTACACTTATTTATTCCATACTTTTTAGTGAGAACCAAGCGAGTGAAAGAAGTGAGAAATTGTTTTAATAAAGGAAAAAAAAAACATTATTTCATCGCATTTTTTGGATTCGTGCTTTCGCGCCAGAGCTTAGTTGAATTTGCCGATCACCCTCAAAAGTTTCTACCTCAGCTACGGGCCTCGATTAACTAAATTGTTATGTTCCTTTTACTATTTTATAACTGAGATCGAACCCAAAACACTATATTTCTATTTTTATTTGAAAGTGATTACTTGAAAATGTTAGGCAACAAAACCGTTTGCTGACAGTTGCTATAAGTTAATTAAAAAAGCAAGCAAACTGAGGGACGGCTACAGAAAGTTCGGTAAGCACTCAAACTAGCTGATTGTCATAATGGCAGTTATTTTCTCATTAGTAAATTTTTATACATGTTTTGTTGCCTAACATTTCAATTGGTAGTCAGTTTTTCAAGAATGCAAGGAGAGTCAGTGAAAATGAAAGAAAAAAAGAAGCCCGGAGTCGGCATGTTTTCTAACGACTCCGACTCTTTTACCCCAAACTCAGTTCGACTCCGACTCCACAGCCCTGGTTTGGGCAACATGCGGTGCACACAATAAACTTTGCTAATGAATGGCATTGCTTTCTGTATAATAAAATGGCTAAACACCTGACTTAACATTTGTTTTTCTTGCTGTGACGAAGCAGCGATTATGTATAATAAAATTTTTTTTCTACATGGTAAAATATGTTCTGCAGGTAGTTAAATTCTAAAATTAGTTGATCTAAAATCATTTTTTGTTGCCGTGTTAAGGTTTTTTACTTTGCTCTTACACATTAAGAAGCACATTCTTTTCTTTTTAATAACAAATTAAAATTAGGAAAATTAATGCTGTAGTTTTCAAGAATAAATCGTAGAATTAGTACCATCAAAATAGATAATCTTTATATATATAATTGCGAATTCACTGATCGAGCAACGCTCCTGACCCAACAATGAAACTTGCGCCACGACATAATTTGGAAAAGAAATTTTGGTAATGTTTAACATGCTGGGAAATGCTTTATTTTGATAAGGCTGAACTGGATCCAGTAACTGATTTGTTTTACTGGTATGACTCATTTTAGTTCGGATAATGAAGACAAGAAAATGTGGGCAACAGTTAACGCTATCAGCAAAATATCACCTAACGGGCAATTGCTTTATTCAAATGTAGAAGTAATTTTCACCCGTCATACCTTGATGGACAATTAATGTATAATAAATTTCGCGCCAGTGTTACGGTTCCACGTTATGATAATTTGGTAATTTACTCGTCCACGTTATGATAATTTGCTCGGTAAAATGCTCTTAAAATTGGAATAGAAAAAGAACAAAATTCAATTTTTGAAAACTCGCTCTAAGGTGCACTCCCATGCTACAAACTAATTCTGTGCCAAGTTTCATGAAAATCGGCCGAACGTTCTAGGCGCTATGGCGTCACAGAGATCCAGACTTTCAGCTTTATTATTAGTAAAGATTACGGTTTTAACGATTTTTATTTCGTCCCTTCGGCTTCTATAAATGGGCGCAACTGTATATTGTAACGGATCCGGTGCGGCTTCCAACTTTCTTGAAAGGACGACACAGTTCTTCATTAAAAACACAAAAAAATTATTTACACTATGTACAGGAAAGATCGTCAACAACTGCTAAATTAATCATCAGCAATTAAGCAAATATCACATGTTGATCGCTGGTAGTGGACTGTATAACTTATTTTGAGAAATAGCTGAGGCTGACACAATTGTAGTTTTGCTTGGTTTTATTGAAGAACCATTATATTATATACATCATGCCGCCGCAGTCTTACCGTTTCTGCTGTTCGTCCCAGAGACCGCAGTATAAAACTGCAATCCCAGAGGCGTTGCCACAGGAAAAGTATAAATATATAAATTTGCATATGCACAGTAAAATACATACTCCCGGCGTTGAAATTGATAGATTTCAAAAATATTAACCAATAAAATTATCAGTAAAATACCATAAAATGCACAGAAGTAAATTGAACAGATATAAAACTCAATTACAATTAAAACATGTAAACATTAAAATAGGTATAGTTTATTAAAATCATCCACTTTACACTGGAACAGGTAAAATTGCTAACTTAGTTATGGGACGTTTGAATGTACCACCCTCAGTCTTTACCAAACAGACTCGAATGCATTTATCCCGGCCTTCGAAAACCTTTATTACACGTCCTAAGCTCCACGAATTTACAGGCATATTATCTTCTTTTATCAAAACCACTGCCCCAATGGCAATGTTTTCCTTCAAAAAACACCATTTTGACCTTTGTTGTAAATGGCATAAATAGTCTCTCGACCAATTTTTCCATACTTGCTGAATTATTTTTGTTGTTTGCTGCCATCGTTTTAATCTGTTATCAGACAAATCTAACAACTCTGGCTCTACCACTGTGAACATTGTTCTGCCAATTAAAAAATGTGCCGGAGTCAAAACCTCTATTTCTTTTGCATCACTCGGAAGTGGCATTAAAGGCCTCGAATTTAAAATCCCTTCGATTTGATTTGAGATTGTTAAAAATTCTTCGTAAGTAAAAATCAATTTGCCCATTGCGCGTTTTAAATGAAATTTAAATGATTTGACACCACTTTCCCAAATGCCTCCAAAATGAGGAGATTTGGGTGGATAAACCTCCATTTTATTCTTTCAATAGAAAGAAATTTTGATAAAATCTCATCTGGTTGACTCACTAACTTATGCAAGCGGTCGAGCTCTTTGTGAGCACCGATATATGTTTTTGCGTTATCACTGAATAAAACAGCACATTTTCCACGACGGGATATAAACCTTTTCAATGATGCAATAAATGAATCAGACGTCAAATCCGACACAATTTCAAAATGAACAGCACGGGTTGATAAACATACAAATATTGCAATAAAGATTTTTTGTAATGCTCCTTTACGTTGATTTTTATTTTTAATATAAAATGGACCTGCGAAGTCAGTGCCAGTATTCAAAAAGGGAAATGTTTGTTGGCAGCGTTCAGGTGGAAGGTCTCCCATTTTCTGTTCTAAAAATCGTGGTTTGTATTTTGAACAAATCACACACTCATGTACAATTTTCCGGGCGAGATCTCTTCCATGAATTATCCAAAATTTTAATCTAGATGCATGCAATAGTGCTTGCGCACCAAGATGGCAATTTTTTAGATGTAAATCTAATAAAATGAGTTTTGATAACTTATGATTTCTAGGCAGTGCTATTGGATGCTTTGCATCAAAGGGTAATTGAGAATTTGACAAACGACCTCCGACTCTTATGACATTTGAATTTTTATCGAAAAAAGGCAACAAAAATTTTAATTTACTTGACAATTTTACTGGTTTTTCCGAACTTAGCTGCTGAAAGTCATCACTAAGACCTTCCTGTTGAACAAACGATGAAAGTTTTAACTCACTGGCAGTGACCTCATCAGCTGTTAGAGGTCCAACCTTCCTTACTTTATTCTGGCAGTTGTAAATGAACCTAAGAATATAACTAAACACGTTAATTATTTTTTGATAGTTATTACTCAAATTCAGGAAATTTACCAACAAATCATTTTCTGTAGCAGTTAAGACAGTCTCATGAGTATCCTTCACTTCACTGTAATATAAAACTTGATTAAGATCGTTTAGTTCAAATGAATGTCCATGTGATTGAGGTTGTTTTAAAATTTCTGGTCCTTCCCACCACTGTTTATTTGTCAAGAGAACATCTGCATCTTGTCCATGGGAGATAATATCCGCTATACTATCTTTAGAAGAGGTATGTTGATACTGGTAATTTCGATCCATAGGTTGACTTACCTTCATGCCATTCGATACAAACGGCTTCAACTTCTCGGGAGGGGTTTTAATCCAGGTGAGAACAATGGTCGAGCCACTATACAGGTGAATATGGTCCATTAGCAACTGCAACACAGGTAAAATCTTGGATGTAAGTCGCGCTAATAGAAGGAACGCTGACAACTCCAAACGAGAAATTGTTGAGGTCTCTAGAGGAGCTACAGCTAATTTACTGCACAAGAGACTCGTATTTGCGCATCCAAACGCATCTATCGAATTCAAGTAGACGACTGTTCTAAAGACTTGTTTTGAAGCAACAGCGAATCCGCGTAGTTGAATAGTAATTGCGATAGAAAGATGACTGTACCTTGGAATTTGCACTTGATTTATAACTGGATGTTGTTTCAAAAAACTCCACCACTCCTTAGGGGGATAAGGATCCGACCAGTTGAGTAACAACACCCAAAGTCTCTGATGGAACATTTTATCCCTCGAAATGAACGGTTGTATTGGATCCTGGGGTTCGAAAATTCTAGAAGTCGTAAAAGGAACTTCACCTTTCGTGTAATTTTCCTTGAGATTCACAGTCACCTTAAATGTAAAATAATCCGAACTTGAACGCAACATTTCCAATGTCTTTCCAGTCATTTCTTGAGGCGTAAACGAATGTTCACAGTTTGTGTGTAGTAAGTCGGGATGGTTAGACATCGATTTATGGAGTTCCATTTCTTCTTTATGCAAAACTTGAATGAGATCAGACTGTTGGAACTTTGCCTGATCCAAATTTTCCGATCCTGACAGAACGTCATTGACACAAAAGTCCCCGTGTGCGACTTCACATGCATCGGGAAAATCTTGATGTCCTTCATCTATCAAAGTCCTTGGAATGCGAGTGGCAAGAAATGGCAAATGTCTCTCTGCGACATCTCTGGAGCTTCTTAAATTGCTTAATGACCTACTCTTTTCCTCTATTGGAAGTTTTACTATATCTCTACCAGAATCATCGCGTTTAGCCGTTTTACTGAAATATTCCTCGCTATACAACTCTTTAATAGGAGCATTCTGATTTACCCCACTATTTTCAGGTTTCTGACCTTGAAGCACACTGACGAGTGACGCTTCTTGTTTGTACGAAATTTTTTTTTATCGCGGAACACGAATTGTTAACATTTACATTTGAAGGTACTGAATTACTGCCATTTTTGTCTTTTTCATAATGTAGCAATGTATTATGCCTTTTAAAGCATACAGAGTATTTGAATGTTGAACGACAATCAGACTTGTGTTGCCTTAAGCAATTTCTACACAATTTGTGATTCTTTACAAATTCTAAGCGCTGTGAAATATCTAAATTGTTAAACTGCTTACATTTAAATAAAGAATGTTGTTCATTACACATAATACAAAGCTTAATGTTTTCATCGGCATTAATCAATAAATTTCTGGGTTTTGACATAGGATTTTGAAACCCTTTTACATTTTTGTTAGAAATACTCGTATTTAATTGATCAAGCACATTAGATCTGTTATCTATAAATTGTAATAATTCATGTAATGACGGAATTTCTTTAGTAGCTACAGATAATTCGTATGCCTTTCTAGTATCTTTGTCTAGCTTTTGAAGAACGATGTTCGTTATTATCGCATTTGACGAATCATTACATTCTAAATTAAGCGCTTTTAAGCCTCTTAAATTCTTTTTAACTTTATCAGATAAATTTCTCAATAATTTTGAGTTTTCGAAATATATTTTTTCTAATCCCAATATTTCTTGAATATGGAGATCCACTATTGCACGTTTATTTTCATACCTAGCCTCTAATGCACTAAACAAGGATTTAAACGTGTCCTCACTAGTTTCTAACATTTTTGCTTCACCCTGTAAAACAGCTTTTAAATAGAACAATTTTTGAGTTTCTGAAATGTTTTCATTAGCAGAAATCATGGATTGAAACTGACCCTTAAAGTTAGCAAATTCTTCAATTCTACCGCTAAATTTAGGTAACGGGATAGTAGGCAATTTAGGAGCCAAATCAAACTTTAATGAATTGTTAGCGCTAAAGTCTTCAGTTTTAGACTTATCCGTTTTATCAGTAAACCCCGTAAGGAAATATTTAATGTTTACCTCCAGAGTGTCGCAGATAGAGTCCAATTCCATGAAGACTTCATCACACTCGAATTCTTCTTTTTCATCCAACTTTAACTCACCGTATAACTCGAAGAGCCTTTTCAATTCTTGTTTTAATTCCGAGATATCACGTAATTTACTTTCGTCTTCTCACACAATTCTTTATCTTTTTCATCAAATTTAGTTATAATCGTGAGCTTTGCTTTTAAGCGTCCCCTTAATCGGTTCAACTCAGCTTTATTATATGTTTTAGCCATTTTATTATCCGGCTGCTGGACCATATGTTGATCGCTGGTAGTGGACTGTATAACTTATTTTGAGAAATAGCTGAGGCTGACACAATTGTAGTTTTGCTTGGTTTTATTGAAGAACCATTATATTATATACATCATGCCGCCGCAGTCTTACCGTTTCTGCTGTTCGTCCCAGAGACCGCAGTATAAAACTGCAATCCCAGAGGCGTTGCCACAGGAAAAGTATAAATATATAAATTTGCATATGCACAGTAAAATACATCACACAACACCGTAAACTCAACGGTTACACACGTATTTACTTCTAAATACGAAAAACAACACAGCGAAATGCCTCGCAATAAACAGAGCTAATACACTCTCAGTACAAATTCTCAATCGAAACTAAACTCTTTATCATGCATAACGGCTTTTAAACACACCGAGAGAGACCTCTCAACTGTTCCAGAAAATGCTACACCGTTCTACACTTTCTTATTTCATTCACAAATTTTACCAATGAAAAAAAATGAATAGGGGGATCGTATACTTCAGTCGAATGTATAGGGGCTGTATATTCATTACGGGAAACTATTTACAGGTTACGTTACTACAATAATTTCTATTTACAGAATTTGTAACAATATGTTTTGGTTTGATAACGTAAAAAAATGTTAATTGATGTGTGACGTTTCGATAACATATAAAGGAAAGCAAAACGAAATAAGAACCGATTTTTAAAACGTTAGCAAAATTAGAGAGAAAAATCTGCAAATAATTTAAAAAACAAGAGAGATCATTTCTGACGAAAAACAAATCGGAGACCGGAAAAATGAAAAATCACTTGCAGATACGAATAAATTCTTTAAATTTAATAAAAAGAAGTAAATTAAGAAGCAACGGGAAGAAAAATGTCAACAACAAAGGAGCACATGTGCGTCTCAGACAAGATTTGGATAGAACAAGTCTTATTGTTGTCATTTAATGTATATTCGCTAACTAAAATTTCGTCATATACCACAAAATTGAAAAAAAAAAAAAAAAAGTTTCTGAATATAGTACTAACTTTATGTGTTCAAGTGTACATACGCCATTTTTTCGCACGGGGGGAGGGGGTGACACCAGTGAGGGATGCCACTAAGAACACCCATTTACTTGTATTTCTGTGAATTGTAACAGCATCAAAAAAATTTATGCACATATTTTTAAAAATGTCATAGATTCTTAACGGTTTAAAATAAAGTCTTGCAGGGAATACTCAATATTTCGTTGATAACTCTTATTTATTAAGGTCAAAAATAATAAATCTGAAAGTAGAATAATAATGGAATAAAATATACATAAAGTTTTTTAATATAAACGCCAAAAGATGGCAGCACTACCACTAAATAAAGATTTGCTTATGTAGAAATAAAGCACTGATGACCTGTGCGTTGAAATTTAAAATTAATAAACGTTGTAATAATTATATTACAACGAAAGTGAATATTGTTTTATAATTTAAAATATAAATAAAAATAGGTAACATATGAGTCAAATTTCAAAAAGCTTCATCTCAAATTAATTTTAAAACAATAATACTTTTCAAAAAAAAAAAAAAAAATTAATAAATCTGTCGACTATTTCTATAAGCTTAGTTCGCATAAAAAGTATGAAATAAAATAAGTACATGATTTCTTGATTACAGAAACCAAAAACTGAAAGTTATCTTAATACATATCTTTATGTATGCATCAATTTTAAAGCATCCAATAAAATTTTAATCAAAAATATGAGAAGAAATATACAGTATGCTGCTTTATACTAATAGCTGTTACTGTACCGCTTATATTTCTTTTCTCAAATTTTGAATTTAAATTTTATTGACTGCCTTAGAATTAGAAAAGATATTAAGATCAACTGCAGTTTTTGAGTGTAGTAATCAAGAAATCTTATATTTATTTTATTTCATAGTTTTAGTACCAACCAAGCTTGAAGAAATCGTCTTAAAATTAAAATTTTCTTTTAATATTTTACTTAGAACTTGAACTCTATTGCTAAAATGGTTAAAAGTTACGACTCAGTAAATGTTTCAATTAAAATAATTAAATTATCTTTTTCTCTCATGAAAACTAAGAAATATAGAAATTATTTTTTCACGATAAAAATCAAATCTTCAATAAAATCCCAATAGATGGCAGCAGTAATATTCAAAAATCAAAGCGATTCCATACTCGGTCCGTTGTTGTATTCAGTTCAACTGGTCAATCAGGGCGACTCAACTGGGGGGGGGGGGGGGGGCATTAGTGTACCATACAGTACCATTAAACTTTTTAGTGGGGTGTTTTGAGGGACATTTATCTCTTTTGTCTGGGGGAAGGGGAGCTCTTGCTCTTGGGGGTGGGGGATCTTTGTGATATTTAGAGGGTTGCGCCCTTGTTCCTAGGGGGAGAGCACCCTGAATTCAATATTCCAAATCGAACGCTAAAAACATCCTAAAGAACCGATTATCTTCATTTGGAAAAAGTACCTCATCTCCGAATTTTCTCAAGCCGAGCAAACGTAGAAACTGCTGCCTTTAGCCTTTACCCATCTTCCTTCATGTTTTTACAGCGGCACCCAACTGAGTGGGGGGGGGGGGGGAATGTCATTGCCCAACCTGTGCCCTTGAAATTTTTATTGAAGTGTTTAATGGCATTTTTATCTTTTCGGCTGGCTCTCGCTCTTGAAGGGTCTTCGTGGTAAAAAGCGCCATAGTTTTTTTGGGAGGAGGGGAGGGGGGGGGGGGCAAATGCTTGCCTTCAAAACAAATTTTATAATTTGTTTTTTCTTGCCTAATTTCATCGTTCTGATATTACTTTTTTCTCATTTGTTGTGACCGTAATGATTGCAAAACAATTGCACACACTGATGACATCTTCTTAAACGATTCATTATACATAATGAAATATTCAATCTAGCTATTGCAAATAATACCTAATTTATCACCCCCTTTTTTTTCATAACACAACCATGTGTTCAAATGTGAATGTAAATTAAGGATTCAAATCAATAAAATATGTGCATGTAAATTGCAATTCAAAGGAACTTAAATAGGTCTGTACATTTCGATGTAACAAACTTCTTAGAGGAAATTAAAGAGCTTTAAATGCTTAAGAAAGTAATAAATATTAGATAAATTTCATGTCCCTCTTGAATTAAATATTCACTGGCAAGAAAGGTTTTAAAATTCTGAAGGTTGAATTCTTTCAACTTATAAATTCTTTCTTGGAGCGAATATTCGTAAAAATCGTAAAAAGGTGGTTTAAAAGACGGATTGGCTAAAAAAAAAAAAAAAAAAAAAAAAGAAAAGAAAACAATTATCTTAATTATTCCATGTTCAAATCAGCTAATTTATTAATCTGTATAGATGCCACTTTTCGAGTCTTTTCGTTCAATCCTCAAACGGTTTGTGTGTATGCTTTTTTTTCCTTTCAAAAAGCGAAGTAGCGACAACATTTAAAAAGTAAATTTTCTACTGCTGGTTCAAATTTAGTTTATAGTCGCTACAATTTAAAAAAAAAGTTGTTGCGGCCTTGCAGCTGCATTTGTAAGAAAGTAGTTATAGTTCGCTACAAAAAAAAAAAAAAAAAAAATTTCCATCCATTGGTTAGTAGTGGGCTGGTAAAGAGGTTTGTTAACTTTTCTTCAACGCGAGTGCATTTCTTCGGATAACTAGTTCTCCAATGTCAAAGATGTAGCGACCATTGATTCATGATGCAGTTTTTATCATTTCATGTAATTTCAGAAACATTATCATTTTATTATTATTTTTTTTTTAATGTTTTCTGTTATAAAACATGTAAAAAACATCGACAACGAAGAAATACCGATCTTAAGGAAAATATCAATGGTAAAAACATAGTTGTTTTTACAAAAACATCTACACTAATTTAATTTTGCCACTAATATCTTCAGATATTAGTGCCAAAGCGAACGATTTCCAATTTTATCGAGACTGCTGTCTGTCAAACAATAACAGAAGGCTTCGCATAAAAATTGGTACACATACGTAAATTAATGGCAGAGGTGCAGATAAATTTTTGCTACCAATCATTTCAAAGGGACAACAGAATGATTTTCTCGTCAAGCATTACTACTTCTATCTTTAAAAACAATACAAGAATTCGAACAAAAACTGAAATACAAGGGGACGTCAACTGGAAAATTTGTAGATTAGCCTTTGATTTTTGCGTCTATTGCCCAAGAGAAGGACTTTGAATACTTTTGTCGTCCAGCATGACTGATATCCTCTTTCATTATTTAATACCTGTACAATGTGCATTATTACATACGAGAAAATTTAAAAATTCCTCTAAGACAGCGAATTGCGCCAACCTGGCTGGTATAAACCATGAAGCTCTAAGGGCACTGAAAGGAATATAAAAATGCTCATGATATATGTTTCATGCAGTTCTGTGATAGACAGGGGGGCCAAATATGCATTTATCGTCCCCTAAACCTATAAATTTGCCACTGGTCCTCCTTACCTATCACAGAGGTAGTTTTACCAGTTTTTAAGGGGCCCTAAAAACGTTTTTATGTTTGACCAGGGACTTTAAGCAACAACAGTTCACTATGCCCAAAGGTATTGATTTGGGATGGAACCTTGGAAGACTTCGACCACAACTTATTGAACGTGCCCTAATCAAATTAGCGCACATGGTGGATCTTCGACCGTTGTCAGTATCGAACACATGACCCTTTAGCCACGAACTCGATGTTTGACTATGCTCGAACCGTGCCCTCAGCATACTATTTAACTAAGTACCGAAAGTAACTTTTAAAAAACTGTGAGGCAGTATGAATAAAAAAATACTACCTTCAATTTGAAATAAGACCCTATTTATGCAAATATAATTTTCCCATGAAATTGACATTTTTATTGGAGCAGAATCCGAGAACTAAATTTGTTTTTTGGGTATGCATAGGCTGGAAAGCTTGCTTTGCATTGATAAGTTGTTGCGAGCGGAAGAAGTTTTGAGATACAGTTTTGTTACTCAATAACGTATTCATTTCCAACATCAAATCAAAATTATTGAGGGTTTCCAGCAGATGAACTCGGAAGTGCAATTATGATTCATACTCGGGCATGGACAGTGTCATAGGTTTCTAAAATGAAAAGTAATGGTTTTTAACATCGTGAAATATGTAGTTGCACAGCGTTTTCTTCATAGAGAATATTTCTGGCAGAAATTCCCTTTAAGAGAGCAGAACATTCTACGTTGCTCTTTTTAGGCAGGGAACACAAAAAATCAGCTTTCTCTTTAACGCTGTTATTTTATCTCTCACAACAAATGTGGTTACTATGTTCCTTTAAATGAAAATAGTCACTTGGTTCAGTTCATCAAAAAAGTCTACAAAATATTTATCAGCCGCCGTTCCTCGTGTAAAGCATTGAAAACAGCTGAAAATATTGATGCCTTCTTATTTCAGTTGAAAACTCTCATTTCATGTGGAAGTTAATGCCACCTTTTAAAAACTTTTGTTTTGGATAGCCCGCATATTTCATATGAAGAAGTAGTAATTTTGCTGCCAACCCATGTCTTCATAAATCTTGCTAAATAGTCTTAACTGGAAAAAATGAGATTTGTCAAAATAAACTATTTCTGAAGCTTCTCAAGAACTTCCCTCAAGTCAAATGATATTTACTTAATTATGACATGACGATGCAAACCACTGTGACGACTACTACTTTAATCTGGAGCGACATTTTAGATCCTTGATATTGATTCTTTCACTTTTCTTGAAACTAAGGGAAAATAAATTTATCCAACGGTTAACTTGCGGCGGAACCCTTCTTATACTTCTGCGGAACCCAAGGATTCCGCGGAATACACTTTGGGAAACGCTGAACTAGATACACTACGAGAAACCGGTTCAAGGGGTACCGAGACCATAGAGATGAGTTCGGGCTCATTTTTGAGAGCCCGGGTCCGCCCGAGCCCGAAAATTTGTAACCGAGCCCGGGTGATATTGTCTCGGACCAAAATCCGAGCCCGCCAGAGCCCCGAAGGAAACTTTCTTGTATCAAAAACCGAACCTTCTACAATCTGACATGATCTCTCTGTTAATGAAAAATGTTATGTCAAGTGTTCTTCATTAACAGAGAAGGTTCTAAATTTTCTCAAAATGCTCCACTTCAAATGCGTTACTGTATGACATATTGCAATAGTAATCGCAAAAAAAAAAAAAAAAAAAAAAAAAAAAAAAAAAAAAAAAAAAAAAAAAAAAAAAAACACTATAAATAAGAGTTAATTTCTTTTTTTTTTTTTTTTGTTGGCTTAATTTTCATATTGATTGAACTGATTTAAATGTTCCTTTCATTTTCTCACAGTAGGAAAATGTTTATTTGCTTTGAATTTGTTTGGAGATTGACGATTGAATATCTTTGCTTGAGTCTGAGCCCGCCCGAGTCCGAAACCTATTTTCGGTTCTAGAGCCCGAGCTGTCGGGCCCGCCCGTCTCATCTCTAGAGACTATCAAGTAAACGGGCAAACGTCCGAAAAGCACATGCGCGCAAACAACTTTCTCCATAACCTACGAGGAAGCAAACAGCGATGAATCCTCGTCACTGATCTTCATAGGCTACACTTCGCACATTTACTTCAAGATTCGATTGTTCAATGACGGCCAGAGGTAGCCCCTGCGGAGCTGTGTATTTAGTGTATATGGTGACAGATGCCACAGAAGTAGCTTATAAATGAAAAAAAAAAAAAAAGTGAGGGGGGGGGGCGGATCAGTGTGAATAACTGCGTAGATTAGGAAACAAAGCGAGAAGTTCCATACATACATTTATGCACATCTTAGAACCAAGATCCAACAAAAAAATTCTGGGGCTAATATGTTCTTTGATCTCCAAATTGTTGGACTCGACTACTTTCGTTCATGATAGAGACAACTTTAGCTCTTTTGTAGAACATAGTTATTCATTGCTAGAACCAGTAGTTAATGTAAAAGGAACAAGTGTGTAAGTGTGTTTAGACTCTGGGGGAATTAAAAACACTGACACTTAAAAATTACAAAAAAAAAAAAAAATACGTTCATCAAGTTGGCGATGAATGATGCAATGATGGAATACTTCCTTAAGATTCATTCGAGGTGCGAGGAGGAAGCTCACTTTAACTTGTTTATGAACTTGATTCGTTTATTTGTAACTAGCTGCGTCGCCCGGCTTTGCCCGGTCTACCTTGAAAATAAAAATTTTGTCATGTTCAACCATCAGGCTTAAATAAAAAAGAAAAAAACATCATGCAAAATTTCTCTTCCGAATAATGATGACAGATATTAAAACACTTTTAAGAAATTTAACTGAGAAAGAAAGACAGAAACGATGGATATAAAAAGCGTAACTAACGGATACATAAAATAAAATACATTTAAGAATTTAAAATGAGAAAGAAACGATGGATTTAAAAAGCGTAACCGTGAAACGCAAAATAAAATGGTCAACATTTTGAATGAAGATGAGATTTTAAGAACTTGATTTAAAACAACTTGGCAATTTTTTCCTTTGGAGATAGAAGCTTAGTTTTTCGGCCATAGGTCGAGATAGATCTGTAGTAAAAAATGTCGCTTTTTCCAATGGTGTCAAAAAGAAAACTATGGGACAATTTCTTCACTTTTTATTGATAGATTTAAGGAAGAAAATAGTGCCTAAATTTCAGCTATGCATAAACAAATTCGAGTTAAAAACGCGAATAACTTCCGCCGTAATTAAGTTAGAGTATTGAAACAAATTGCTTAGAACGGCGAAACATCTGTCTTTTCCAACCATATATAATATTAATATGCGCAAGTAATTTTTCACCCCATATTCTGTAATTTATATGAAAATTGGGCCTAAATTGGAATACAAAAAGATTTATCGAATTTTTTTTTCGTACCGGTCTGCAAACCTTTTCGGTGCTGAAAGAAAGATAATGTGAAAATTTCAGCAAAATCGACCGAGTAGTTCTCCACTTTTGCGCGTTCAAACAAAGACTCTTTTTGGGAACTTCATTTTAAACTATGTAAAGAAACAACCAATTATAGCACTCAAACTTACAATCATCAATTTAAACTACGTTTGACACGTGTATAACTTAAAATAAAACACAGATGGACCTTAATGTAAGGCCACCATTTGGGACTTTGGGAAACTGGCCTTATAAGAAGGTTAACCTTATTACCGATTCGCAGGAAAAAAAGAGGTTATAAATAAACGCTACTGTAATCGATAGATATTCATTTACATAAGTAATATTTCAACACATTTGTATACATGCATAATATATAGAAATTTTAAAACACAAAATGCATAATTTTTTGCAATTATTAACACGCATAAATAAATATTTCAATAAATAAACTTGTATAAAAATGGCGTTATTCTTTGCAAATTCAATACATTAAAAATACAACTTAATTGGACAAAACTATTAATTGAGTTGACTCGGTTAATATTATTGGTATTAACAAGAAATTACAATATATTTTTCTTTCTTTTTAATACGGACCACTGAGTTCGCTCTCCTCTTAGTATTAGAGCTCAACGATTTTAACAGTGCATAAATACATACATTAATGTCTAATGCAAAAATTAAGGCCGAGACGGGTTTCTCTCTCATCGGTCTTCTAATACGCTGCACAAAAGTTTGCCAAATGAATGCAAATAACACCATAAGATCCTCAAGACGCAAGAACATGGGAGATGTAAACAACATTACCCCCCCCCCCCCCCTTAAAAAACCGCTATGGCACAGCTTCTCATTATTATGTATCACTGTCCCTATACTCATTTTATCCACTGCTAATCTACGGCACCAGTAACAGACAAGGGTCCAGAAACAGAACAGCCATAAGTTTGTATTTAAATAATAAGAATTTTAGGCGGGTGAAACCAATGTTGCTGCGACCCATGAGTACGGTGCAAGCATCTAGTGTTAATCCGAGTGAATTTTATGAGCCAGTTGTTATTTACAAGGCAGTGGTGGAAGGTGATGAACGAAGTCTGTCGGTGTTTCATATTCATTTGAATTTAATAAGGTTTTAGATCTAAAAATTAAGAACTTTTGTACATTTGGGAGAGAAAAGCTGAATTCTGTCCATTACGCATCCTTTCCTCATCCTGTCTGTTACTGGGTATCATCAGAACTGTCGGTGTTCGTTACTGGGGGTTGGATCTTTTTTCGAAGTTGAGCAAATAAAAATAGAATTAACGAATTCAGAGGATCCAGAAACAGCCAAACGTTAGATGAGATATATTTGAATCAGAGAAAAATGGTTTAAAAAGTCCAAATACATTAAAAGACTCAACTATTGTTGAGTTAACCTTAGAGCGATGTCTTAAGCATGTATGTTACAACTGGTGAGTTACCCTATATTACGTTAATAGAAGAAATGATGTTTAGTGAACATGGAAACCGCTGAAAGGAAAAATTAAATTATTGAACGTTGAATCATTCTGCGTCATACGCAATAAAAAATATCTATGTAATTTTGATGGAAGTAACGGTAGTTTAAGAAGAAGAACAAATAATGAAATACAAGCTATAATAACTGCGAACGTAACTTGACTGCACAAATTCCTAATTTGTTGCAATGTAATATTTATCCTTTTTTGTAAAGTCGAAACTATTGATTGAGTGTAGCATTTTAAATTTCAGAATGTCACTGAGGTGACAAAGGTGAGTAAATCTACTTTGGAAAAAATGAGTAGCTGCATGTTCTCATTTTTAAGAACATGATTTTTAACAATGTATATGTTTTCAATTTCGATATCCGTTGGTTTTTTACTATTGTTATTTTGTCTTTTAAACACTCTTCGCTCCCCTACCACCCCTCTATCGCCACCCTTTATCACTCCCTTGAGGAGCCAAATCGCCCCTTTAGGGATGATACCAAAAAGGTTGAAAATCACTGGTTTAGTACATTATTTCTTTAAAAAAGGAATATGTGAGAAATTTTCTGATTTTTTTTCGCGAATCCGTATTTTTAAGAGCACTCGGATGTAAAGGAGAACATTACAACCCTTTCGCGAGTTTTATAAGCGAGTTTAACTGTGTTACGTATTTTCTGATATAGAAATATTTTATCGCATGTATGTATTTAGAAGAAGTATTATCAAATCTTATTATTTTCAAATTAAGTATAAATTGATGCTATAACACCATTTGATGACACCGTTAACCTTTGTCTTACGTTGTTGGTAATTATTTCTTTTAAAACTGGATTTTAAAACCAATTTTAAAATATTCTAGCCCTTTTATTCACGTTAAAATGAATTATTTATTTATTGGAAGACACCTGTTGCAGCGATATTTTTCTCCCTGGGAAATGTTTACTTGTTTCAAACTTTTTTTCGTGTCTACAAAAATACTATATTTTTCAGTTTCATAAAAAATCGCAAATTTAACAGCACTGAAGAAAAAAAAGCGGGGGGGGGGGGGGGTTAAAGTCAGAATAAAATAATTAATAGATTCAACTATCTCCTTCGCACTGTGTTCCTGAGATAGTTGAGAATAATGTTGACTTACGTCTCAAAAATTTTCACATCCGTAAATACGTTCTACGTTTCATTCCATGAATGTCGTAGATTTTGCATTTTAAAATTTCAGAACAATTGGGGCTTTTCGTAAGGTTATCAAAGAATCATTCGAATCAATTTACTTCCTGAGAAATAACCGGTTCTAGCTCGGTATTTCTGTTTGAGAATGTTTTGATGTCTATTTCAGAGCATTTTCACATCCGCAAAGCACATTCTTCGTATCAAAGCTTGGAGTTCAATGGAATGCCGTTAATTTAGAACTTTATTTTCCCCGACTTCCTCACAATTTTCCCTAACTTTCCCAAAGTGCTTTATTCTCTTGATTGAGAAAATTCTTTGAAATATTGCAATTCCCGACATATTCCTGACCTCTTGAGAACTCTGTGGCAACGGTTGAAGTTCGATGCAAATGGAAAAACAAAGGCCCTCTGTTTCCAGCCGACACCATTTTTATATGGGGGGTATCCCTCACGAATTCGATGTCAGATTTTTCGGAGAGAGGTCGACGGGGGAAATTGAGGTCATAAAATATCGATGCGAGCCTAACAGGTAACCGCACTTTATTTTCGATTTCTGCCAAGCGAAGTAGAGAAGGTGCATAAAAAATGCATCAAAAGAGAAGAATTCTGATTTAAAAGGATCGATGCACGATTCTGAAGTATTACATCAGGGTTAAAGTTGAGAGTAAGGCTTTCAGATTTCATCCGAACTTGGATTTTATTTCATATTTATGGAAATAGTTGGTTATTGTGCAGCTGTCATACATTATTGACGTTTTGCATATGTTGCGTCTTTTTAGGGGCCTTTTTTTTCATTGTGTGAAATTTTCACATTACAAAAGAATTTACTCTTGATGATATACTATGTAACTTACCTTTTCTTTAAACTAAAGGGAATCTCTTAGGAGGCTATAAAATTATTTCAAGATGTGTTCTATCAGGGGTTCCCAACCTTTCAAGCTCTAGGTACCCACTCCTCTAGAATATTGACTTGAGGACCCCCCCCCCCTCCCAACCTCCATGTGTGCTAAGTGCAAATGGTAGAATATGAAGCTGAAGCTGATTAGGACAACTGAAGCTAGTTGTTCAATAAAAATCAATTTAATTGCACGTACGAAATATAACATTACTGCACAAAATTTTTTTTTAATTTTTCATCGGTTTATTAGAACATATACAAAATCCAAGAAACAAAGAAATAAACACACCATTTTTTTTTTTTTTTTTTTTTTTGAAATAATCTAGGATCTAGATGAGATTGTTTTGCATTTCAGTCACTTTCACAACGTTAATGGGAGGGCTGACTCGGTTTTTCTTGCTTCTATACCATGTAGAAATTTTTCTAAATTTGAATTTTAAGATTCACACATTTTGAGGTGTCAGGTGTGTTGAGTCCATTTGACCCCCCATTTTTTGAAAATGTCTGGCTGTCAGTGTGCTCAAAAATTCAATTGATGCATAAAAAAAAATTTCTTGTGAATTTGACCACATTCAGTTTTAAAGCATTTACGCAAAACGCGGCGTGTGTGGTTGACCTTTCTGGGGAATACAATCATTTTCTTCTAAACGGAAACAGGAATTCCTTTCGATGATTCGAACTTGAGAAAAGAAGAAAAAAGTGTTCTCAGAATAATCATTCATACTGAGGATTGAATCATTGTATTTCTTCCGCATATTTATTTCTGTAATTTAGAATGTTTAGAAATAAAAGATTCAAGGTGCAAATTAAAAGTGAAATAATTGTTATTTTTACTCAGCAGACTTTTGTAGTCATTCACGTAGCATCCTCGCTGTTCGTGGCCTAAAAACATTCGTCACTTCTCATTTACGAAGAGTAATTTTCTTACACTTAGTTGAATGGTGCTTAAACTTTTGGCTCGATATATATGGTCTGTCAAACAGAAAGTAACTTTCTAAAGACATTTTTGATTTGCCATTGGCATAGTTGGCTGTATATTTTAATCGCCAAATAAGATGAACTTTGAATTGGTTATATCGTCGGCTTAATAGCGAGGTGATCCCGGATTCTGACCAGCGGTGTCCAGTCGGTGGATTTTCAAGCTGCAGAAAATCGTCAGCGCCCATGTCGTATAATTATGCGGAATGTAAAAGTTCCCTTGAGTATTCATTTGGCTTTGAATGTCCTTGGCAAAATTAAATCTCTAGTGCAGTTTCGTATCGAAGAGAGCCCTGGTGCCTCCATCTAGTGGGAAACTAGGCGTCAAAATCATGTGTTCCATTGACATCTGCGCCGTAATGGTGAACTGATTAAAAACTGGATGCCGTATCGGGGGATCACACTAGTTCTGCAAAAAAGCTAAGTAATCTAACGCAACCCTATTAGAAAAAAAATCAGGCTTTACGTATCGACGATTCGTGCTCACTTTCAAAAGTAAAAAAAAAAAAAAAAAAAGAATCAAAATTGGCTAACAGAATAAATACTTATTGAAAGCCAAAGTGATAAAATTTGATAGATTGAAGCGCATTCATTTGCCAAAATAAATATTTTTATACATTGTGCAGTAAAATATATATATATATCGCTTTTGGCAACTGAATTGTTACATTAACTATCGATTTTCTTGTCCTTTGCTTACCTTATGCAGTTTTGATGGTTGGTTAAATTTGATATGAATATCCAGGCAAGTCTTGAAAAAGCAGTATTGCGTCCGTAGGTAGCAAGCGCGGACAAGGGCTCCCCGAATTTAACTTTTTGGGAGGGCAGAAATTCTCAATCTTCCGAATAAATCTCTAAATCTTTCCGAATAATGATAATTTTGCCCAATGAAACTCCAAATTTTGCCGAATCATCAAACAAAATTTGCCGCTTAAGGAAATTTTTTAAGGTCACAGTGATTTCCCATTGGGGCGCCCCTAATTGCGGATCCAGCTTGGGGAAGATCATGGGGGCTATGCCCCTTTAAACGACCAAATATAGCCTAAAACTCCATTTTGGGAGATTATATTTCAAAAAGTTTGGTTCAGACCTGCTATTTGGTGCCGAAAATAGCAGTTAGACCTCTTCCCTTTCCCATAATAATCCCTCCAAAATCAGAGATTGGATCGTTCCTGGTAAGGTTAATTGTTAATCCGACAATCAAAACTTGAATAGTGGAACCTAGATTTTACGTTTTCTGTTAGACCCAGCGGTCGGAAGTAGCGATACTACTGTAGACATTTCTTAGTAGTTTGTATTGTAGAGAACTACCTTTTTTTTAAAAAAAGTAGAGTAGCGAGTAGTTCGAAAAAAAAAAAAAAAGATTATAGCGATTTCTGGAAACTACTTTTAAATTCAGTGTTAATTTTTTTTAATCAGTAGCGTACGGATAGTGTGCAGATCCAGACCCCTAGCTTGAAATTCAAAATTAATTAATAAGATCCTACAAAAAATAAGTTCAAATAAAATTAATTCCAATGCAGAAAATTAGTTTTTCTCCTCTGTTTAAAAGATGCTTTCCTCATCTAATCAATCTTATGTACATGTATATGCCGATGGAAAATTTAAATCAAATTGTGACTGCTTCTACTAGTTACATTTTTCAAATAGCCGAATTGTAAAATTTGAATCTCTTAACTTTTTAATCCTTTCTTGCAGCGAATATTTGTAAGAATATTTAAAAAAAGGAATGATAATTCTAAGTACGAGTAATATTCCATTTTCAAATGAGCTAATTTTTTAATCTGAGCAACTTTTCTCATTTTTTCCTTCATTCCTCATACGGTGTTTGTGTATGCTTTTTATTTTATTTATTTTTTTTTTAAGTAGCGAAGTAGCGACTACATTTCAAAAGTAGTTTGTAGTCACTACATTTTTTATCAAACAGTTGTAGTTCGCTACCAAAAAAAAAAAGAAAAAAAGCTGAACTGGATCCGGTAACTTAACTGTTTTACTGGTAAGACTGTGTCATTTCAGGAGAATGAAGAAACAAAAAAAGTGGTCAACAATGAACGCTATCTACTGGAGTTTAGGGTTCATCCACTGGAGTTAGAATTAAAATTTCAACTATTAAAATAATACCAAATGGGCAATGGCTTCGCTCAAACGTAGAAGCAATTTTCACCCGTCATATCTTGACGGGAAATTTTCTAGTTTTCAAGAAGTTTGTCAGCAGCTGTAGTCCTTAATTGTCATGAAAGAAGATAGGACAATCGGAGGAAATCTCTCTTGCAGAGAAAGGACAATTAGACAAAAAAAAAAAATGCCTGAAAGGCTTCAAATAGCTATAAAAAAAAGTTTATCTTGAAAAAATAGAAGTCTAAAAAAAAAAAAGTATTATGCTGACTTTCTGAAGAAAGGTAATGAAAAATCCGGGATATTTTAACATTACCGGTATAGCAATTTTCACGGACCAGCAGAAAATGACGTCGGAAGTGGGATAACGCGTGGAAAGGACAATGTAAAATCGGGGCTCCACTGTATTTCACATGTTCAAAATGTTTGCAACTCATATCAGAAAAGGAAAAGAACACAATCAAACATCCTACCCATTGAAGTTACCACGGTAGTTCTTGTAAAAATATTACCAGTGCAACCTTTAAAAGCTCAGTTATCGCAATTAGGAACAGATAAAACATCTGTTATTCCTGTTAAAATCATGGTATTGAAATGGCAGTATCCTGCGGAGGTTTACTGCTCAAAGCCAATTTTGAATATTTGTGGTCTCGTTTAGTAAACGACTCGTGTATATTATGCTGGTACCCATAAAACACCGGACTGTCGCAGTTAAGGGTTGAAAAAAGAAAATTTACCGCCTTTTTACTCTGAGCGCATACGAAAATAGTCCGCAACTCGACGTAAATTTCTCATTTGCTTATGCATATATATCAAATCGCAACTGGTGGCTGCATGCGTTAAAGAACACTTTAT